>NC_081412.1:126411574-126571574 GCF_030272615.1 Cryptomeria japonica | reverse complement strand
CTCTTCTCAAATACTACATATAGAGAGATTGATTCATTCATTCTACATAAAATTAAAAAAGCTTGAGTGCTATATCTAAACAAGATAACTAAAATACCCCACACAGAAACGTTTAAAACATTATCACAATTCCATTTATAAGAGCTCCGATAAGCTTAACATAAGTTGGCAAATCTTTCAGACACGTAAGTGTTGTACGAAATCGTTTAAAGATTACCAAAACGACAGAAATGTACGAAAGTGGACGCTAAAATTCCACCATCTAGTGAAGTGAATTGAATGGACATTTTTGAAAAGAAAATATGTATTCAATTCTTCATCAATTCGGTTCTGGATAACGACATCCCATCTAAAATTTCTATCAGATTATCATGCCTAATAAATTACCCAAAACTATATTGATATATACATTTTTTTCTTGCTTTAATTTTTTTTCTGGAATAGCATGCCAAAAAAACTGCTATTTTCTTTACCCACTGAGAAAAACAACTATAATTTGATCTCTGTCTGTCATTCTAAATCAGAATTGTCTATATTTGAGCAAACAAATCTCTGATAATTAAATCTTCAATCATTCCAAACTCTCTGGTCTGAATCTGCATTTCCCAAATGTACAAGTTATTAAAGTTGGAATTTTAAATGCGTACACACTTCTAATATTGCTGAGTGACGACATGGCGTAGAAGGATACACGCATGCAACTAAATTGGAAATTGGAATTGACTTTAAATTCCACTCAAAATGATTATTTTTCTTTTACAAATTAAAGTAGGTACACATTTAATTCCACTAAAAAATGATTTCTTTATTAAAAATTAAATTAGATAAACTTTAGATTCCACCCAGATTGATTATTTTTATTTAAAAAATTAGACGTTTTTAACTGTCAAAGTAATTATGTAATTAATGTTAGGATTGTCTACAAGTTTCATGAAGTTATCAATAGTTTAGATATTTTTCTATTATTATAAATGTAAATTAATTTTAGAATCTTTTTTATTTTTATTTTTCTAATTGGTATGTAAGAGAATCCTTATGGTCAGAAGTTGTAATTTATAGATACTCGATTTTTCTTTTAATTCATCAAGACCTATTGAAATTAGAAAAATAACTATATTTTATTTTCTCATGCCAAATAACTCATCACATTTATTAATGCTTATAGTACATGAAACGTGCTCATTACCTTAAAAGTAAAAATATTGTTTCTAAATATTTGAATGTTTGATGCAATAGTTGAAAACTAAAGTTGTGAAAAAATTAAATACATAAAGACAAATAATAGGGCGAAATGTTGTAGTTATCAATCCGTATATCTTTTCTAAAATTATGGTATAATGTCTAAAGAAGAGTTTCATATGGCCCTCAATAAATTAGTATGGTTAAGTAAATGAATTGATTTCTTCTGTAAATATTTTATTATATGCTACATTTTTAATGAATTAGTATGGTTAAGTAAATGAATGGATTTCTTCTTAAATATTTTATTATATGCTACATTTTAAAAGTGTGTCTCACACCATTTAGGATTTGCTTGTTTCATTTGTTGCATATATTTTAAATAGAATATCCACTAAGGTTATTAGAAGAGTAATCATCAAAAACCATTGGAGTGGGAAAAAAATCTCATATTGGATATTTTGAAATATTTAGGTGTCATAAGTTTTTTATTTTGTGGTTATACTCAAGAATGAATGGCTTATAGGTTGAATGGTTTAATAAAAATAAAATATTTATGAATATAAATTTAAAATTTGATAAACATTCACATATTTATCACGAAGGATATAATATCTAATGAGCATTCACAAAAATAAAACTTGTAATGATAAAAATAGATTTTACAATATTACAAGCTTGAAAAATGAATATAATAACACTAATAATCAAACAAATAATGTTTATGATGAACTTGTTTTTGTAGGTAGTGATAAAGAAGATAAAGAATTTTGAATTAGATTAAAAAAATAAATAAAAAAATCTATCAAGGATTAAAATTCAAGAAAGGAATATATTAATGATATAGTTTCCTATGCATGAGATAGAGGGAAAAGATAATGGAATCAAACTCTAAAACTCGAATCGATGCATTGATAAAGAGTCAAACTTCGGAACTTATTCCCCTTCCAAAAATAAAGAATGTTATTGGGTATAAATGGATTCATAAAACGAATCAAATGATGAAATATAAAATTTTCATCATGTGATCGTTCATTATCTATTCAGTGAATACATATTAGATATAAAAGGAGTAGATTTTATATCACTTTAATTTTTTATAATTATTTTACATTTATTCATTTTATATTTTTCAATGATTTTTGTTTTATATTTGTTTCCTTTTATTTCTATTATAAATTATAATTATAATTATAATTGAAACATATAATTATATATTTTTAATTAATTTATATATATATACATACACACATACATACATGTGTATGTATGTATGTGTATATATAAATATACATATATATGTAATATATATACACACAGTATACACATATACATACATACATATATACATACATACATACATACACATATACACATACACATACACATACACATACATATACATATACATATACATATACATATACATATACATATACATATACATATACATACACACACACACAATGTGTACACACATATATCCATTTCTTATTTTTAATCTTTAATATTTTGTTTCTCATCAGGTTATCATTGCCATTCTTTTTTCTTGTTTCTAATAACATACATTATCACTGCATTCATGACAAACTACTTAATTAACTATACTTATCCTAAAATGAAAATTCATTACATATCTGTAACCATTACAGGCTAGATCCAATTCCTTAATTTCTACTTCCAATTCGGTAGCCTTGAAGAATCCTTGCACACCTCGTGAAAATATACATAGGCATTTATTTTGTGTGTGCTTGTAAGTTTTCAAATAAGCAGCTAGAGGAAGAGTACCAATAGCCGCCATCTTATTGTCATAGTGAAAACACCATTAATAAATTTGTTTTGTACAAATAGCCGATCATTTTTTGTAATTTTTTGTTCATAATTGGCCCATTTGTGCACCACTATTGGAACATTTGTGCAAAACTATTGAGACATTTGTCCACAAGTACTGGTGATTCTGAGTGGACGGTTACTGGAACATCTTTAGTTAAGTATTAGGCGACACTTTGAAATGTGTACTTTTTGACCTTTGTGTGCACAATTGATTCTACAGCGTGGATCGTTACTATCCAAAAGCCAGATCAATAGCTTTAAGAAGTTAAGTCGGATACGAAGACAACCAAAACAAAAAAATTCAAAATCTGATGTACCGTTTAGGATTTGTGGGTGCACAAAGTTAGCTATGATGACTAGTGGTGCTCTTTCCCTATTTGGCATTGGTGCATCCTTGTCTAATTTATTCGCATATGATATTATTTAGCGTCAATGGGTCCAACAAGAGCTTCGAGATTCTTCTAATAGAAATTTTCTTCTCTATACCAGATTGAGAAAACAAGTATACTTTTCAAGAAACACAATGCACATCCAATCGATAATGTAACCCACCCAAATTCAATATGTCATTTAGAAGAGTTTTTCAATGCAATGGGATTGAACTTGGTGAGAACAAAGATTGTCGATTTAGAAGAGTTCTTCAACTCAATGAGACTGAAGGGTGAGAGCAGACATCACCATCTCATTATAATGTATTTTTTTTCCCTATATGAAATGGACCGTGAAAATGGGTCAGTCTTAAACCACACACACTAAGCAACATATTAAATTTAGAGAATGTCAGCCAATTCTGAATGTTTAACACTTTTAAATGTAGAACTCAAAACTTTAAGTATATGACGTAAGTCGTTGTGTAAAAATATAAAAATTGTACCTGCATTAAAATAAATAGAGAGATTGATTCGTTCACTCTACATAAAATAAAAACAGTTCGAATACGATTCATCCTCTGTTTAGTCTGGTAAGTTTTGCGAGTTGATTTACACGTATAGACCCAATGGAATCTGTCACCGTGCAAAAGATTTATCAATTTTTATAAGGGGAGTTCAACTTAAAATCACACACTTCCTTAAACAAAATTTATCTACTGTGTGATTTAAGATGTACTATTTAAACCAAAATTAGAAGCTTCTGATTAAAGTTGAACCGACATACAGACAGCATGCTGACCAAAACTGAGCGTACCTAGTCTAAAGACTCTTAACCCATCGAAAATATATTTTCACCATAGAACATTCAGATCCAAGTTTCAGAGAAAATCCAAAGGGGAAAAGAAAGAAAAAACAAAAAACTTTGTTATTCAATCCAATGAGGACAATGAAAAGACTTGGTTCAGTTCATGTGAGCATACCCACAGTGAATTAGGAGGGCCCCTATGCCATTCTCACCCACACAATGAAAAAGTGGTCTCACAAGAGAGTGCAAATGATAGAATGGAAGAGTGTTCAAGGATCAGATGGAACCATTTGCCAAATTCTCCACTACATACATAAACCCTAACTTTTCCTCTCGCAAAATTTCTGAAACTCCTCTAGCCAAAGATCTCAATGTGAGCAATTTGGATGAATTAAAATCCGTTTTTTTTTCAATTTTTATCTATCACTCAAAGGATTGCGACCGCGGCTATTCTGGCTCCAAAACAAATCTATCTTACTGCGTGATAGCGACATGTTAGTCAATCACAGTCATTTATTACAAAATCGACGGTATAAAACGTGCGACTAACATGCATGTTAGTCAATCCATACTGTCATGAGAAAATCTTGTTTTCCATACCACCTTTATAACTACAATCTTTGCTATATCTAAAGAAGAGAACTAAAATACCCCCATACAAAAAAGTTTAAAACATTATCACAATTCCATTTATAAGAGCTTCCGTAAGCTGGCAAATCATTCTGAAAAAGTGTTGTACGAAATCATTCAGAGAATACCAAAACGACAGAAATGTACGAAAGTGGGCGATAAATTCCACCATGTAGTGGGGTGAATTGAATCGACATTTTGGAAACAACATATGAATATGTTTTCAATGTTTCATCAATTTGGTTGTGGAGAACGACATCTCATCTAAAATTTTTACTAAAGTACTGAAAACTATATTGATATATATACATTTCTTTCTTGCTTTAAATTTTTGTCCGGAATATCATGCCAAACAGCTGCAATTTTCTTTACCCACTGAGAAAAAATCTATCATTTGATCTCTGTCTGTCATTCTAAATCAGAATTGCCTATATTTGAGCAGACAACCTCTGATGAGCAAACTTTGGATTGAATCTGGACTTTCCAAATGTACAAGGTATTAAAGTTGGAATTGTAAATGCTTGCACACTTCCGATATTGCTGAGTGACATGACATAGAACAATACAGGCATGCAAAATTAGATTGACTTTAAATTCCACTCAAAAGGATTGTTTTTATTTTAAGAATAAAATGGGTACAAATTTAATTCCACACAAAAATGATTTCTTTATTAAAAATTAAATTAGATAAACTTTAGATTCCACTCAAAATGATTACTTCAATTTTAAAAAAAGCAGGTGCTTTTAAGTGTCAAAGTAATTATGGAATTAAGGTTAGGATTGTTTAGGGACGCATTTATTCTGGTTCCAAAAAGTGGTACGACGTGACTAACACGCGATGTTAGTCGTAAATAACACGCGATGTTAGTCGTAAATAACACGCGATGTTAGTCGTAAATGTCAATCGTAGATTTTTTATTTGACGACGGAGAATGCATAACACGTCTTATTCGTTTGACAGATTCGTCTTTTTTGGAGCCAGAATAGACACATCCATTGTTTAGAAGCTTCATGAAGTTATCAATAGTTTAGATATTTTTATATTATTGTAAAGGTAAATTAAATTTAGAATCTTTTAATTTTTATCTTTCTAATTGGTATATGAGAGGATTGGTATGTGTTATTTTCGATTTTAGCTCGTTCAAATCGTGGGATAACCTCTACGAAATTTGTCTGTTTCGTAGCCCATGTCCTTTAAGCACACATGTTGAGGCACTTGTCAAACCCCCTCGTGTATAGTCAGGTTCCTTGAGAAATCGTCTCGTTTGGACCCCCTAATTTTTCTATTGAAACATTGACAAGTTAGTTTTTCAAGTGTTAATTTTATTTTATTTTATGTATTTTGGGTTTTAAAACCCGAAATGCACTTTTTCGCCATTTGCATAGGAATTTCGTGTTTTAAAATTCGAAATGCACATCTTTGATTGTACATGCATTTCACATTTTAAAATCCAAAATGCACTTTGGTTACCACTACAACACAATAATGTGTTGGTCGGGTTTCAAACCCCGATCAACACTTTTTGACTAACCACCTTACATCGCTAACCATTGAACCCAATGTCAACCGTGTTTTATAAACCGATTGACAAACCTTGAACTCTGCATTCACAATGCATATTGGGTTTTAAAACTCAATTAACATGAATTCATGAGGCCCACACTCATGTAAACTTGATTAACAACATTCCATCAACAAACCCAATACAAATGTAAATTGGGCTACATCACTTTGCTACACACTATATCACATGCACTTGAGGTTTTAAACTTGAATTGTCCTTTTATGTAATCTAGTTTTTAAACCCAAATTTGCTTTTTTGATACAAGATGCAAAATTTTTCTAACTCTAGGGAAAATTGTTAAAATAGAATTATAGCTCCTTTCAAGATGTTTGATCCCTCTCCAAGCAAGATATGAAGTATAAATACAAGAATGTGTTCCCATTGACCTCTATGTCATCCAATATTGACACCATTAGAGATATAGAGATTGGTTATGTGGGCATGTATGGATTCTTGAAGAAGGCATACATCAACATAGACAACTCCATCATGTGCATGAGTTCGATCTATTTCAAGTCAGATCTTGGGACCCGATGAATGAAAGATGCAAGATACCCTTCATATTTTCAAAGAGTTCTTGAAAAAGAATGAAGATGGTGATAAAGACGTGTCCCGAGACACTTAGTTTATTTCCATATTGTCAGTTATGTATTATGTAGTTTGTTTATGATATTTTACATGTAATTTGTGAAATTGTAATTACATCTAACAACAACACAAGTCAAAGTCAAATAGGACTTTGCTGTTGAATAATTCAAAGTTAGTTGCAACTTTCCCTCTTTTTCCTCATAAGCTCTCCTCTATAAATATGAGGAGCTTCTTTATAAACAAGGATCTTTTAGCTTATGCATCAAAACTTTGTTAGTTTAAAGAGAATTTTAAGAATTTGTTCTTAAGTTGTAAATAAAGTTTTAGTCAATAGAGAAAGCAAATTGGCATCCAATCTTTGTCTTGGATTCAGTGTGTTAATGTGGTGAGATTGTTGTTACATCCTTTTCATTGCATTATCTTATATTGATTGAATTGTATATTGTGGATCTAGGCAATTCATTTAAAGGTAATCAAATCTAATCTTGTAGGCTTTGCGCTTCATCATTATATTTGAAGTTATTGATGTCTGTGAATTGATAATAGTTTAAAGAATTTGCGTTGTATTCTATTTTCTACTTAGAGTAGTTCGAATTGTGGTGTATGTGAGACACTTTGAGCTGCTCATATATCATAATTTTACTCTTTTGATAAACTTGGAGAAGTAGTGGAAGACTTTGGGCTTGCGTGAGTTTCTTTGTTATTTAGGAATTGTTGGTACATTCTTAGTTACTCTTTTGTGTAACTTGATTATTTATCAACTATTATTTCTTTAAATAGTATCTTGTGGAAATATATATTTTATAATTGTCACAAATTTGTGATCAAGGTGATATTGAAAGAAAAAAAAATCTATTATGAAAGAAGAGAATATGATGAATGTAACAACCCCCAGAATAGATTAGTGTATATAGTTTTAGTTTAGATACTACTTGTAATAGTTAGCGATAAGAAGACAACCTCCCCTTTGTGAGGGGAGATATTATCTCATCATAACTATGGTTGAATCCATCATCTTGTAATCAGTTACCTGATTACAAAATATTCACCCAAGAGTATGGTACATTTGCCCGAACACCAGTTGGTTATAATTTATATAAAATGGTAAATTAAACATCAAAAGGTGTACATACAATTTTATTATATATCCATCAAGATCCATTTGAATTAAAAAAATAAATATGAATTAGTCAAATATTTTATAGGAGATGTGAATTTATTAAATTAATAATTATATTAAATTGTTTTTTATTATAAAAGTAGTGAGAACTAGGGCATTGACCCTTTACATAGAATGAACTATCAACAACACCATTACAACACTAGAACAACATAAAATAATTATAAGCTAAAGTCCTTCAGAATGAAAAAACAGTTAAGAGTTCGAACCAACAAAACATGAGGGACACCAGCCCAACCAATGACCAACAAAAGAAGACCTAAGGGGTCAACTTGCGGACCCCTGTCATTTCTATGACCATGTTACATTCATTAAAGAGAAACTTATACAGTTCCCTAGCCTCCTCCTTATACACATCATTTTCCACAGTACGCTCTCTCAGGAGGGAGAGAGTCAAAGTCGATTTGTGAAGGACTTGCAGACAAAATTTGTTAATACTGATAATCTGAGTATCACAAAACTCCATCAAACATTTCAACTCTTTAACCTCATCAATGTTGGCCTTCACATCCAAGAGCAATGCCAGGCTTTCAATCTGCTTCAGGGTTTTCATGACCTCTGTGCTAATACTCCATATTTGCTCCATGGTAGGGATCCCCTAGGGGATTTCAGTCTCGAGAGCACTAGCCTCCCTGTTCACCCCATGGTTATCCACAGTCTTCGCAACCAGATCCACTTTGTCCTCCTTGGCAATATCCACCATCTTCGCTGCATCCACATCAGGGGTACTAACCGCCTGGGCTCCCATATCCTCTAGGTCCACCATCTTCATGACCTCCTCCGGGTCCACTAGGTTGATTGAGACCATAGGTTCCCTTTCCAACTTATCATTTCCAACGTCCATAGGGGGGCCATAAGTGTCCACATCCTTGAGATCTTTCCCCTCTTTTTCATCAATACCTTCCTCATCAGTATCAGAGACACATTAATTTTTTTCTTTTTTCTTTGAGGAGCCCCTAGATGCAAGTTTGTGGAATCTCCTCCTTCCTTCATGTTCAGAGATGGGTTTCCCTCCTCCATTTCATCTGACGAAGAGTTTTAATTAATGACAATTCTTTCATGCTTCACCAGAGGTTTCCCTCTGCCCTTTGGGGGAGTATGAAAATTCTCTTTACTGGTGGAGAAAGAGGGTAGAGAGTGGGTAATTTTAGTGATAGAAACAAAGGGGGGAAATTGGGTAGCCGCAAAGGTATCATGTGCGAATTGGAAAAACCTAGGAAAAGCAAGGCCAGAAGAGAAGGCTATGAGAGGGTTCGAGGTTGTAGCAGAGGGTTGAACCAACATAAGGTTCCTAGGTGAGCAAAGAGACAGATGGAAATTGTAGAGCCTGTAAATAAGGCCTTGGTGAAGCGGGATAGGTGGCTTATCACCATTTTGGGGGTCCAGGGCTTCTCTAATAGAAATTTCCAGAGAATGCAGTAAGAAGACCAATAAACAAAGTAGGTCATTATTACGGAAGTGGTTGAGAAAAGGTAGGTGGTAGTAGTAAAATACCTTGAAGCGGCCTTCCAACGTAAAGTATTTCATTATCATCAGACATATTTGATTCCAAGGGTGCTTCATCTCCTCACGGGCGAAAACACCTTGTAATTTTACCGACTCCTCCTTGTTTCTAAGGAAACATTTCAAACTTTCACTATTGGACACATGGCTAGTCCTCTTCCACCTTCTCCCTTCCAACAATCTAGGCCTGTCACTTGAGCAATTGAGTCCTCTGAAACCTCAAAAGAGATACCCCTAATTGTGACACTTCTCCCAGTCCAAGAGGCCGCAAATTGAGCCGACAGATGCTCATCGTGGCCAGAAAGGTGCTCCATGAAATAGAAACCCCTCCTTCAACATAATAATTTTAGACCAAAGCATCATTCTTAAAGTTTTCTAGATTATCAGGTTCGTATCGCACTCTATCACCCCCCATAGCCAAGACAAAAAGCTCTTGTTTAGTAGAAGACATAAACAAAGCCATGCAAATAATGTTGAGAATGCTGCTTTTAGAGAAAATAAAATTAACTATTTCACAAGGGTTGGATAAATTAAGCCTGAGGCGACTATCAAGGCACCAAAAAGTAGAATTATTTCCATTAATGACCTTGGAAATAGGGAACTTGTGTGAGTCATTAATCATAATTTGAGACAAGACCTTAGGCATGTAGGAAATAATCTTGCAATCGAAGCTAGTTCAATTAATCATACCAGTGGCACATGGCTTAATCTGCATACAACGAGCCTTTAGAAAAATCCAGTGAGGCCAATAGCCTAACATGTCATCACCCTTCTAGTTCATCATAAGAAGATGACCCCAAAAAGCGTACCCAAAAATGATTGTCGCATACACCTCACCTTTGTGTGGCCATGTTGGTTGTCATCAACATATTCCCCTGTTGACAATTCCATCTCATCCAATTGCTGGCGGTGGTCATCAATATATTCCCCATATTCAAATTGAAAAAATAATTCCTCCCAAGACCCGAGAGTGTTAAGAGGAAGTATAAAAGGAGGCTAAATAGGATCATCATCATAGGAATGAATTTTGGTACCTTCGCCCTTCAAGAGGGAGTTAACATGGGAAGGCAAAGATTTATGGTTCCTCTAACATTTTAGGCCAGTGTTCAATAATCCTAGGGTTGCCAGAGCATTAGCAACCCCATTGCCTTCCCTATACACATACATGATGCAGAAGGAGTGAAGCCCATATATGACCCTAAGGATATCCCTAATGATACCTTCAATAGTCCAGTTGAGTTTGTTTCGCCCTTTGACAACATCAACAATGAGGTTAGAGTCCCCTTCAATGTCTAGATTTGTTATGCCCATGGAGAGGGACAACCAGACCCCCCAAGCCAAGGCCATAGCTTCCGCTTGATTGCTAGAGTGTCCATTCAAATTCCCTACATAGGCAAAAACTAGGGCCCCATTGTGAGTTCTAATAACACCACCCCCAGTCGCAAGGCCCAGAAGAGTTGCGCCATAAAAATTGAGTTTGTAGCAGCTAGGAATAGGGGGGACCGAATGACATTTTTCCTTAGGAGACGTTTAGAGCCATCAGAGTGAGAAAAGGAACTAGGGAGGTTCCAACTGCAAGAGATCTCCCAATCCCATTTTGAGGGAGGATTGGGTGGCAGTTTAACCTTAGCAACATAAATAATCTCCAAGATGATCTTAAGGAAGCCGACAAAGACAGATTCTAGAGAGGCCTCCTTGTCCCCAAAGGTAATGTTATTCATTTCCTTCCAGATGCTCCAACAGAGGTGTGGGGGAATTTGTCTCCAAAGTTGGCAAACAAGAGGGTTGGAGGAGGGGCCCCCAAACTCTTGCATCAAATGAAACATGTTTTCATTCATGGTCCAACAAATGTTAAGCGTGTGTCAAACCATCCCCCAAAGGTTTTTGGCAAAGGCATAGTGTAGGAAAAGATGGGGGAGCTTTCAACATCCATTTTATGAAGGACACATCTGTTAGGGAACTAAAATCCTCTCTTAGCCAAGTTGTCTTGAGTCATAATTTTGTTATGCAGAGCAGTCCACTAGAAGAAATTGATCTTAGGGATGAGTTGAGGATTCCAAACCTCTTTCCAATTAATAAGTGAGATAGGTTCCCGCAGTACGCTATTGTAAGCATTCTTCACAGAGAAATTCCCAAAGGAGTCCCATTTCCAAATGAATTTATCCTCCCTAGGAAAGAGAGGGAGAAAGGTCCCAGCCAGAAGCTTCTGCAGCGCACTAGCAATAGGAAGTAGAAGAGGTTGATCAAAACAAAAGTTTGTCATAGTCTTCCAGGTACTGTTGAGGAAGTAGTTAGAGACTTTTTCCCTAAAGAATCTTTTAGTAGTATCCTCAATCCTTCTGAAGGAGGGGGAAGCAAGGAGGGGATTTTCCCCAAGAGAAAAATCCTCCCAGAAGAGAATCTTTTTTGTCGTTGCCAATAAGTCACTTCATACCCTAGGCGATGGGGTCGTTATAGATGATAATATTATTTCAAATTTTAGACCCTCTCGGGAGTCCATCTTCATTTAAAGTAGAGAGAAAACTGCCATTGCCAAGGTATTTAGCCCTCATAATATGACCCCAATCTAAGTCCTTATGAAGAAGATTCCATGCCATTTTGGTCATGATAGCCTTGTTGAAGTGTGTAATTTTATGAATACCTAATCCCACCTTCAGTTTTGGGTAGCAAAATTTATCCCAATCCACAAGAGCAAGCCTTTTCTTTTCTTCCATCCTAGTCCAAAGGAAAGTTCTTTGGATATTTTCTAGTTTGTTAGCCATGGCAGTAGAAATTTTGAAGAGGGAAAGGAAGTAGGCAGGGATACCCAGCTGGGATGAAGCCAACAACTGAAGCTTCCCCGCACTATTGAGGAACCTTCCCTTCCACCCAACCAACTTTTTTTGCACTCTTTCTAGTATAGTCACCCAAAAGGAGTTAGAGGTAATCCAAGGTAAGTACCCGAGAGGGAGGACATGTGACAACCAAGGATCCTTCGAATTTTTTCTTGAAGTTTTTCAATAGTGTGAAAGAAGTAGATATTTCTTTTGTCCTAATTAATGTGTTGACCTAAGGCATCCACATACTAGTTGAGAAAGGAATTCCATCCCTTGGCCTTGACCACCAAAGAGATCCCAAAAAGAATGGTGTCATCCATAAAACAGTGTAGAATAGTAGGAGGAACAGTGGAAGTACGTTTGA
This sequence comes from Cryptomeria japonica, assembly GCF_030272615.1. Lineage (NCBI taxonomy): Eukaryota > Viridiplantae > Streptophyta > Pinopsida > Cupressales > Cupressaceae > Cryptomeria > Cryptomeria japonica. The sequence continues at coordinate 126,558,740 of NC_081412.1, read as the reverse complement.
TTGGACCAAGAGGACTCCTTTGTTAACCATAGAGTTGAAATTTCTAGCCAAAACTTCAGCTAAAATAATAAAGAGATAGGGTGAAAGAGGGTCACCTTGTCTTAGCCCCCTAGAGTCCCCAAAGGTCTCCAGAGGACTCCCATTCAATAGAACAAAATGTTAACCGAAGTTATGGATTCCCTAATAAGGTTTAGCAGCTTTCCCACAACACCAAGATTTTGTAAAGCCTTAAAAAGAAAGCTCAATTTCACTCTATCATAGGCTTTATAGTTCTAATTTTAGCACCATACCAGGTTTACAACTTTTGTCCATAGAATGAATGATCTCATGAGTGGAGATGGTTGCATCAAGAATTTGTTTACCAGGGACAAACCCCTTCTGACTCGGACTGATGAGGGAGTCCAGAAAGGGTTTAAGCCTATTGACCAAGACTTTGGTAAAGATCTTTTAAATAGTGTTGCAGAAATTGATTGGGCAAGAGTCTTTTAGAGATGACAGCTCCTGAACTTTAGGGATAAAAGCAATGAAGGTGTTGTTTAACTTCTTGAGAAGCTTTCCAGATCTGAAGAAATCTTTAGTAGCAAGAACCACATCAACACCAACCACATCCCAAAAGTTCTGGAAGAAAGCGGGAGGGAAGCCATCAGGGCCTGGCTCTTTGAAGGTCCCCATAGGAAACACCACATTCCTAACTTAATCCTTAGAAACTGGGGTCATGATAAGTTTATTGTCTTCCATTATGAGGGGGGATGAGAGACAATGAAGGAGGTTCTCATCAAGGATAGGGTCTTTAGCTCTGCAGTCATCCTGGAATAGGGAATAGAAATAGTTAGTTGCCATGTTTCCCAAACTAACTTCATCTTTGACATCCTGATTGTGGTCATCCTTTAAACAAGAAATGTGGTTCCTTCTCTTGTGGATGTTAGACTATGTATGAAAGAAGACAATATTTTTATCTCCCTCTTTTAACCATTGAACCCAAGATTTTTGTTTCCAGTATAATTCTTCCTTAGTAGAGTTCTCCTTCCATTCCCTTCTCAGAGTGGCCTCCTGCAAGTGGGTCGCTTCAAGGAGATCCCCTTGATCAATTTGTTCCTGAATAGTTGCCAGCTTGTTGTTGATTTCCTTATTTTTAACAAAAATATCACCATGAGTGTTTTTGTTTTAGCCCCTAACATTTCGTCTGATCAAGTCTAATTTTTGGGCAACTCGATACATTGGTGTGTCAGGGATATTAGTATTCCACTAGCAATTAATGTAATCTTTGAACTCAGGGTGGGTATTACACATAACTTCATATCTAAAGGGGTAGCTTCTTCTATTACAATGGGTGGTACTGGAAAGGAGAAGGCGATTATGGTCAGATACCAATCTGGGGAGAGCCGAGAGTTTCACATTGGAACCAATACCCCAATTGTCTGAGATGAGAAATCTATCTAGTCTGGCCTGGATAAGGTCCTTTCCTTTCCTAAGATTGGACTAGGTGAATCTTTGACCAATTAGGTCCACTTCAAATAAACTATTCCTTCTTATGAAAGCCACCAGGTCTGTCATGCTGTCAGAGTACTCCTAAATGCCTCCCAATTTTTCAGAGGGGAAAAGCAAAAAATTGAAGTCACTCAAAATCATGAAATGGGCATTAGGACCATTATGAAGAAGAACAAAAATATCATTCCAAAGAGATATCCTGCCCAATCTAACATTAGGGGCATACAAATTAATGAGGGACCGAGATCCTTGAGCAGGAGAGAGCCTGGAGACAACAAAGTTGGCAGAAGAGGTAATCAAGCTGCCAGAGAACCTAGAGGGGTCCCACATAATGACTAAACTGCTCGAGGCCCCACTAGCATCACTAATGAAGAACTTAGCCCAATTTTTCAGAGGGAAAAAGCAAAGAACTCCCAATTTTTCAGAGGGGAAAGCAAAAAATTGAAGTCACTCAAAATCATGAAATGGGCATTAGGATCACTATGAAGAAGAACAAAAATATTACTCCAAAGAGATAGCTTGCCCAATCTAACATTAGGGGCATACAAATTAATGAGTAACCAAGATCCCAGAGCAGGAGAGAGCCTGAAGACAACAAAGTTGGCAGAAGAGGTAATCAAGCTGCCAGAGAACCTAGAGGGGTTCCACATAATGACTAAACTGCTCGAGGCCCCACTAGCATCACTAATGAAGAACTTGGCCCCAGGCCAAATTTTCCCAGCAATGAAATTAAAGGGAGATTACGTCATTTTGACCTTCTAGAGAAGGCGGACCTCAATTTTATTTTGAAAGATACAATTATTAAGAGCATACTTCTTTTGGGGGTTGTTTAGGCCCCTCATATTCCATGAGAGAACCTTCAATTCTTACCTTTTATGGACATCTCCAAGGTTTGTTGTCTGCCATTAGAAACATTCCTTGTTGGTTCCTTTTGTCTAGATAGTCTCTGTGATGGGCAGCCCATCTTTAGGTTTGTCCCAACATTAGTCCTCACATTCCTAGTCTTACGTCTTTGTATGATCCAGCCATCATCAGTAGAAAGTTGGCAACCACTAGAGAAAGCTCTAGGAAAGGAGAGACCCTTGCCTGAGGTAGGGGTAACAAACATAGTGGTCGGGTATGGTGGGCCCTTTAGTAGTAACATATCAGGAGGGGACCCAATTTAGTCAGGGGATGTCATGGTTAAGGATCCATCAGCAATATCTCCCTCCTCTAGGGGGGTAATCATCTTTAGAGGGGTGGAGATAAGAACTTCAGATAGACCAAGTTCAATATTTACCTTTTTTCAAAGCTAACAACACCTCCTTGTTCGGCAAGGGGTTCGGGGCTCCCTCAACTACTTCAGAAGGTGAGTTGAGAATTTTATTCATACTCTTCATAAATGGGTAGTCTTCACAACTAGTCTTGAGACCTTCCATGGAAATACTGGGACCTTCCTCAAATGCAGGACATTTGAGCTTGAGAGGCTTGGGGTCGTGAACTTTGCATTGAGAGATTATATGACCCATCTTGCGGCATTTCTGGCAAAAGAGGGTATCATTTTCATAGACTAGGGCCCGAGTCCATTTTCCCAACCTAGACTTGAGAGTAATGAATTTAGGAAGATTTTTGTTGACCATAGCCTACACACAGAAGCGTGCATAGACCAGTATGGAATTGGTTTTGGTTATGTTGTCAACACCCACATAGTGCCCAAAGGTGTTTCCAATCCATCTAAAAATGGCTTCAACCCAATATTCGAGAGGGAGCCCTGGAAGCCGGACCCAAACCAGAGCTGACTTTAGCAGGTTAGTCACTAGGTCAAAACCAACCTTCCATCTGTAGAGAGATAAGTTGCATTTGCCATAGGTCTAGCAACCAGAGAGGACCATAAAAATGTCTTCCTCAGAAACAAATTTGAAGAGGAAGAGAACCTTAGGCATTGCACTAACTAAGACACTCCCTTTCAGTCTCTGTTTGTCCAAAAACCATTTCCTAACCATTTCCACTGTAGGTCGGAGAGAGAAAAATTTCCCCACATATTAAATTGTTGGTTTGATCAATTATATGACTATTTCAAACTATTTTTTTATTGCATATATGTTTCTTCATATCATCAAATAATAGCAATAAAATATTTTTTACCTTTATTCTAGTATCATAGAAGAGGGTGATATAGGCTATGTTGGAAAAATCTCCAAGGTGCATATAAGGTTGAATGTGAGGAGCTTTAATTCTTGCTAGATGTATTTTCGTGGAAGTTTCTAAAGCCATTTCCATAAATTCATTTTTATGCACATCCTACAATCATGACATGTTATAACAATGTGAGGCATGAGAAGAAATTAGAGTAGGTGTTTAGAGTATGTTGATCATTGATAGATTGTACAGAAGAGCACCGTGAAGGAGGAGAAATTGGTCACTGTTTACTTAAGCAAGTAAGAGAATAAATTTTGTTTACTCTCAGGTTGAGGAGTCATATTTTTTGGTGAGAAGCTCAGTCAATGTTTACGGATAGAAGAATATCACTAGACATGAGGAAAGGATTATGGCATGTTTAGGAGAGAAAGGAATATCATTGTGAATAAATCCTCTTGCTTGACTTATACATTTCCTCTAAACATCTACCAAATACGATTGTTGGGTTTCAATGCATTTGATGATGCATTTTAAAAGAAGTCTAATAAGAGGAGGTTTCCAAGGGAATATGGTCATCCTTCTTGAAGGTAAGATGAATTGAGTTTATTCAAATGATACCATTTTAAAGTTCCATTTCAATATGTTTCATTTCTAATATTAAATGGAATCAAATACATTTAGGAGATGTGAATAGCATTAAGATTCATTAGAGTTTTATATGAGCTTATCATTAAAATAAATATTTTTCTGTGATATTTTTATTTGGAGTGATAAGGTTGTTGTTAGTTTTTATTTTTTTAAATGGAGCTTCCATTAGATGAGTATTTTGGTTTTAATTTTCATACTTGGACAATAAAAATTGAAATAGTAAATTAAAATTTATGGGGAATAGTAAACAAAAGGGGAAAACCACCTATGGCTGCAAACAAGTTATTTTATTGGAATAATTAAGATGATAAACTCAATGATATTATTGGTATTCCTCCTTTTTACTTTGAATTATATCATATAGATTTACGAAAATCATCAATAAAAATTTGGGATAATCTATGCAAAATTTTTCCTCAAACTTCAACTATTTAGGTTCAAAATGGAAGATAAAATTACTATGTCAAATCAAATAAGTAATTTGAGGTCTCTCATTAGAAAACTAGTAGAATTCAAGGCCCATGTAGATGATTATGCTAAAGCTATTTTATTAAACATTTTTCCTTCAAAATATAATAATGTTATTTTTACACCCAGTCAAATAATTTCTCAAACCTTAGAAGATATGACTTCAAATATTTTAGTAGAAGAAAAGAGAAAAAATGTTAAGATACAAAAGTTACTTCTCAATACTTAGAGAATTAACTATATTCAAAAAGAAATAAGAAAAGGAAAAATACAAATAAACAGGAAATTGAATATTTTAACAATAAGAAAAAGTGTCACATAGCTTGGTCTTGTAGTTCACTGAAGCCAATAATGTTCTTAAACAAAAAATCAAAGATTAATTAAATGAAATTAACTTAGTCTATGTTGAGTATGAGGATCTACCCAATGCTGCTTCTATTAATGATTATTGATTTGAAGGCACTAATAATGGATCCATACTTTGATCCTCCATAATTGGAAGCTAGTGGCATCAAAGGTTAGAGGTATTTCTATCACCTCAAGTTAGCTTTTTTGTTTGAGATTCTATTTTTCATGACAAATACTTTTTGGCTTTCTTTTTATGCTTTCCTTTTTTATATTGATGAAATTAAAGAATGCATATATTTTGAAGTTTTCAAGATTTTTCAAACTCACTATTAGTTGTTGTCCAGTGAGTTCATGAGGTTGTGATAAAAGATTAAGCCTTTCTCAGGGTCATGAGACAAATTGATGGAGCTCTATGAATGTAGCTCATTATGAATTGTTGTATAGAAATTTGGGAATATGTGATTTGGGAATTTAGGGAGATGGTAGTTTGGGGATTCAAGAATTTAGGTCAAAGATACATCCTTTTGATGGGTAAGAGGTAAATTGATGGAGCTCCCCCTAATTTAGGATGTGTTTTTGCATAGAAAGATCTTTTAAAAAATGTGCTTGGATTTTGTGTAATTAGTATGTTCTTTTTGTGTCATGCAAGCTTTAAGAGGTATTCCCTTGACAAGATGATATTTGATGTTTTAGAGGTGTGTTTGGAAGAAAAATATTATAAGGGTTAATGTTAACATAGCAGTTATTAACAGTTCTAACACATTACTAGTTTGGTTAGTTATATATTTCAAACAAATTCCTCTTTGTATATATGTTCCTTCATATCACCAAATAATATCAATCAAGCATTTTTCAACTTTCTAAGCGTTGGTCCCATGTAACTTCAATTTTAGCATTTTATCGATAACTAAATTATAGTGTTAATTTTATAAAAAGATATATTCAGTTTTTTTAAAATTTAAAAAATAAAAAATACAAACTTAAAATATACTAAAAAATACATATTTTATTTGCTTACATCACTTCAAAATTCAAAACATATATGGCACTTTTTAGTGATTCAAGTTAAAATGTTGGATCAATGAAAGTGTGCCACAACTTTGTACTTTTACCCTTCTAGATTTATTATTATAATTTTTTGTATAAATAAAATCATAAACTAATAAATGCAAATGAACTTTGAAAGCAACAATATAAAAATAAAAGTAAATTCTAGTCTATCCACTACAAACCTCAATAAAAGACTGATGTAATGCTTAGCCTTCAAAATGTGGTTGCAATCTTCAAATAGAATAATACTAATAATATGATGAGTAAATGATTTGATACAATAGAATTTCTTGATTTATAATTGATCGATCCAGAACAATATATTTATAGACTTAGAAGATTAAAATAAGAATGGTCACCTAAGTTAACTAGAGAATTAGTGGTGTCCACTCAATTGAAAATATAAATTTTCCTATTCAAGGAATTGAGAGGATCATATAAAATTGTTCATTTATTTGATCTATACATGTTTGTCTAAATTTATCTAGTTTAGGTTGAGTTAATTAAGGAAGAAGGAAGAAGATTCAAAAGTCAAATGGAGTTAATTATTGATGAAAAAAGAGTTGACTAAAGAGGTAGATATACAAATTTTAAGTTTCCTAATGAAGAATATATATATATATATATATAGAAGCTACATGAATGGATAATTAGCTTGAATTTAATTAAATAATATAAATATTATTTAATTATATTGATAAATGGATAAATGAAGATTAATATATGATAAATGGTTATTAGGAGAATAATTTTAGTGTGTACATAAGTTATATAAATCACGTAGAAACCTTTATGTGAAGGAATCCCAAGGTGAAATTATTCTTATCATAGTTTATGTAGTTGATATGTACTCATTATATAACCATATACTAGGCTAAATAATATTATTTTAAAATATTCAATATTTATGGTTTGGGAGATTTTGAAAGCAATTCCCTATTTTATAAGTTAGTAGGATACATCAAGGTTTGTTCACTGTATAATCAAAATATGCATTGGATCTTTTATAAGAGTTAAGAATTGATTATAACTCTTATTCTATAGAGATGAGCTACTAGTACTTTATTTTTCATAATTGAATCTTCATATGTGCTACAAACAATCTAGTTTTAGATATTAAAATAAAACATATAAATATTGATGTTCATTACATCGAAGATATTTTTCAAGTGATGAAAAATAGTTTATATAATATTAATAAGATTAATAGGGAATAAATATTTTAAGCTACAAGGAATGCTTGAAATGATGAAGATGAAAATTAAAGATGGATAGGCATAGTTTCCTCTCTTTTTCCTATATTTTGGATTATTTCTATTCAATATTAAGGATGGAATTTATTTGTTTAAGTATCTATAAGATATGAAATATCTAGGGATTTAGAAAATAAAAATATTTCAACAAAATAAATTGTCTAGAAATTTCAAAAAATTCAAAACTATATAAATTTTTGATATCTAATTAGAGATAGATGTGTATGTGAACATATGACTACATAAGTTTTCATATTTCATACAATGTAATATTTGGTGAATTCAATTAAAAATCACTACTTGCATTGTTGACTCGGTGTAGCTAAAGATAAAAATTAATTAGATGTGTCATGCATGGCTAGAGGGTATCTAGAGATTGCACGATAGATTATTTTTATTAGCACACAACACTAGATCTTAGATGGCTTAATTACCATGAAGTTTTCCTAGATCTATTATCCTCATGAAGGGTAGGGCTACTTATAGTAGTAACATGATTTGGGAGCATTAGTTTTATGTTTAAGGAAAAGTATCTGAGTGATGTTCTCCCTCTTGTATTAGATTTCCAAAGACTTGGATTATCACAAATAATTTTTTTACTCCATTTGTTAATTTATTGCAATATAATTATTGTCTAATCGAGATAACATATAGATAATTAAAAGTATGTACCTTGATGATGTATTATTCAATGTGAAGATATGAACATTATAAATTTATGAATTATAAAGTGGGAAATTATTTTATGAAAATGTTTATCAATGCTTATGCTTATTTTAATTTTCTTGTAATATGTTTTTGATTAAGGAAAAAACAGGTTTGGAAGGGACCTTGAAACCCTTTACAAAAGGACCTTACAAGATAAAAGCATTAAGCAACTAGGAGGAACAAAGCCAAGAAAAGCTAGTGAAATAACTAGAGAAAACCAACTAAAGTCCCAAAAAAACCAGCAAAAACTGGTCAGACCCAACAAAAGAAACTAATTAATATTTTTCAGGGCATTAGCCAAGTTATTGCTAATCCCATACAGGTCTTTGATATTTTCCCTAAGATTAGGGATCTCCTTAGTAGATGCAACAACAACTTTCTTAACACTCGCTCTGGTTCTCTTTCCAGCTCCACCCGGAGTAGCTTCACCACTTCCAATCTCGATAGCATCTTCATCCATGTCGAGGTCCACCACCGATTTGGGAGAACTAGAATTATCAAGGACCTTCGAGATATCCTCAAGGTTTTTAGTGACAACAAACAAGATATTCTGGATAATACCCAACAGGTTTTTCATCATCACCTTCCCTTCTTCCAGTAAGTTAATCTGAGCAGCCATTTTATTAACTTTCTCCTCCATTTCCTCCTTCCACTGCTACTGATCCCTGTCATCTTCCTTCCTTTTGTCATCCATTTGTTTCCCATTTTTCTCCAGGTTCTTTAATAGTTCATAAGTCCATCTATCATAACCCAATCTGGCCTCCGTAAGTTTTTTAAGGTTATCCAAAAATAACCCTTCTCCAGCGCTTTCCTTTTCCTCACTCAAACTATCCTTTTCCATATCCTTCTCAGGTTCCTTATTCTTCTCCCTCTCAGAATTCAAATCTTTTTCCTCATTTTCTTGTAATATGTTATTGGTTTCTATTTTGAGAATAAAAAATGTGCTAGATACATATTGAAATTTAAGATATATATGGTGTTTAGAGTGGTTAGAATAAACTATGATGATGATGCCTTAGGAGTACCATTTTTCATGCAGTAGTGATAATAATGAATATGTTATCTTTATGTCATATTGTTCTTACTAATTCAATAAATACTTCATTGAATGATACTTAGTTGTTAGAGACTTATGAAATTTTATAGCATTATTATGTTGAACAATTTCATGATTGTGTTTTTGGTCCAGTCTTTTATAGAAAAATCAAGCCTTAAGTCTATTGGAAAAGGAACCATTTCTCCAAATTTGAAGAAGTAAAATAATGAATTTGTATTTATTGGCTCAAAGATGATATATTATTAAAAATACATGGCACTTTAGCCATTTCTTTAAAAGTCTCACTGCCTGCATGGATCATTATATGGTTCTTCTACATCTATTTCCTACACTACAGTATTTCTATAAATGGAAAAAAAAAATGGTAAATTATAAAAAATCCATTATATGGTTCTTCTACATCTATTTCCCACATTATTTCTACTTCTTTTGTATGTTTTATAGATTAAAAAGTATCAAAGAAAACTCTTTTTGATGGTTGTGAGGCTTTTTTTCATGTTCTGCAAGAGAAACATGGTTTTCGTTTCATAAAACCGTTTTCAAGTTACATTTTTCATTTCTCATAATTGCAAAAAATTTCATATTTCAATAAAAGAGAATAAAAATGTATGCCGTTATGCCTGCGATTATTATTAGTTTTCATTATTTTTAACAATTTTTAACTAAAGTTGTAATTACTATTTTTCAAAAATATTAGAAATGTTGTCATTCAATTTCTATTTATGAAAATTTATTTTATTTTTGAAATCATTTTTTTTAAGATATTTTATTAAATTTTTTATTTCTTTTTTTAATCAGTGAGGGGTTGAAGCCGAATCGCTTTTGACTAGAGTTAGGAACCGACATTGACACCCTTATAGCTTATTGTGCCAACCTATCTATTTCTCCATCTTCCATGTATAGGTATCACCTTATCTCTCCATTGCCTGTGTGTCTGACCGCCAGCTATGACTCCCTATCTCTCCAGGGCTCCTTATCACTCCTTTTCACCTACCTTATCTCTCCAATGGCACACACTCCTAATCTCTCCACTAGCGTGAACCCTTATCTCTCCAACATTCTCCTCTATTCTCATTGTAGTGAGTTTCCTCTTAGTTGTGTTTGGATTGTCATATGCCACCATTACACATCGTGGACTGTCCTTTGCACCTGTCATTGTCTATGTTGGTATTATGGATGTGTTGCATTGGTTTTGTCATTGATGTCAACACTTATCAACACTTATCCTTCTGGAGATCTTTGGTTATGTTGAACCAACACATTATGTTCATCAGCAAGTTCAGTGACTTATACACAGTCACCGGTATATCACTCACCGACAAGTTATATTGTTCACCAGCACTGAAGATGACTTGTTATCATTTGGAGATCACTTGGTTTTGGTATTTTGGTTATTGGTCTAACCGGGTTGACATATTTGTTGTTATCAGCAAATTGGTCTAGGTTATGGACCGACATGCATTATCTATTCCAGATCAACACAACACGTTATGGAGATGATTTAAATTAATTGGATATTGTTGTAAATGTATTGAGCCGACATGATGCATCACATCTTGACTTATCTGTAACTGATTTAATTGTAATATTCTTAATTAGCCAGCCTACACATTAGGTCTTAGGTTTTGGTATATATGAAAGATCTCATTTGTGAGATGAAGTAATAGAATAGAGAGATGGTATATGGTCATGCTATTGTAACATGGTATGTGTGAATATTGAAGATTATATGAGAAGATCATAGAGAAGGTTCAAGGAAGGTTTTTAGAGCTTAACTGGTACTGAATCTAGCATTGGAGATGCTACTTTGAGCAGTACATTATCATTGGATTTAATCATCCAATTGTAGTCAGTGTGACTCCTATTTTGTGATTGAGAAGTGAGCTCTAGGTGGTTGGCTTTTCTGCATGTGTAGACCCTATTTTTATACACATACTATCTGTAGTAGTACCATCTAAATGTGGGTAAGGTTTCCCACTATGGCTTTTCCCCTTACAGGGTTTCCACGTACAAATCTTTGTTTTATGTGTTGTGGATGTTGTTTCTCTTTCTGTTTCATGCATTAAGTTTCATCAGTATTAATATTAATTGCTAATATGTCAACTAACTTTAAGTTTGGTTTATGGGCATTAAGTATCAAGTTTGATTAAGTTATGTTTGGGTTGAAATTATTTGACAACTGATTCATCCCCCCCCCCCTCTCAGTTGCCTCCGGGTCCTAACAATTGGTATCAGAGCTAAGTCCTCTTTTTGTAGAAGTTTAACAACTTGACGAGATTCTATGGCAACTAACGTTTTCAAGGACAGTCCAGAACTTGATGGAACTAACTATGGTATATGGAAGATCAGAATGGAGACACATATGAATTGCATTGGAAAAGACATATGGGATGTTACAAAGAATGGCTATCTTGGTCCTACACCGAATCAACCTAATCCGCCAACATTGGGTAAGGATCAAGAGAATGATTGCAAAGCAAGAGAAGCACTCTTGAGCGCCTTGTCAGATCAACAAATCATGGGACTATCAAACCGATCTACTGCAAAAGCTATTTGGGATAAATTGGAGACATTGAATGAAGGAGATACCACTGTCAAAATTGCAAAACTGGAATGCTTCCGGGTCAGGTATGAAAACCTAAAAATGGAAGAAGATGAAAGAATTCTTGCTTTTATGGAAAGGGTTAATGAAATTGTTTTAGGAATACAATGCTCTCGAGGTTCCTTAAGTGAAGATGAAATTGTTTCTAAATTTTTAAGAGAATTGCCACCGACATACAAAATGAAAGTAAGTGATATTAATGAGTTGAGAACAATGCCTAATACATCAGTATCTAGAGATACCTTGGTTGGAAAACTTTCAGCATTTGAACTTGAGGAATTTGGTCATATTGCTACAATTAAGACAAATTTATCCTTCAAAGCATCATCATTTGTATCATCATCATCATCATCATCTGTATCATCATCATCATCATCTGATAAATCTGATTGGAAAGCACTTTATGCAAGAGAACTTGAAGATATCAGGAGGGAAAATGAAGAACTAGAAGAACTTGAAACACTATTTGCAAGGAAAATGCCTAAAGGTCCTATTGGTAGTAAGTATGAAGGTAAAACACCATTTAAATGTTTTAATTGCAATAAAGTTGGTCATATGGCATCTAGATGTCCTGATAGACATGAAGATTGAGAGAAGAAGCTAAAAGAACATATAAGACTAACCCTGAATATCAGAGATACAGATTTAAGAAGAATAGAGACAAATCATGTTACTATGCTAATGAAGGAGTTACCGATGATTCTGATGAAGAACCGATAGACAATGGATGGGATTTTTTTGCAATAAAAGAAGATCAATCGGCACCTACTGTTCCACTGGTAGAACAGGCCCTGGCAGCTAAAATTGAAGAAAAGGATGAACGGATTATAGATTCCGGATGTTCACATCATATGACTAGTGATAAAAGTAAATTCTTGTCTTTTCAGGAATACAATGGAGGTCTAGTAAGATTTGGGGCTGACAAAGCTTGTTTGATCAAAGGAAAAGGCACTATATCTTTTGATGGTAAGCACAATACTGAAAAATGTTTATTATGTTGAAGGTTTGAAGCATAATATTTTGAGTGTTGGTCAATTAGTTGAAAAGGGATTTCAGTTACAATTCAAGAATGGTAAATGCAAAATCATGAATAGAACTGGTTTGGAGATTGCAACTGGTAATCAGACTAGAGGTAATATCTTTCATTTGAATAACAATGAAAAGACATGCTTGATTGCACATATTGATGAAAGTTGGTTATGGCATAAAAGACTCTGTCATGTGAATTTTGATTGCATTATAAAGATTAGTTCATCTAAGGCAGTAAGGGATTTACCTCAGATTGTGAAACCTCATGATCTAGTATGTAAGGAATGTCAAATAGGAAAGCAAGTTAGAACAACTTTTAAGATTATTTATGAGAAATCCAATAATGTTCTTGATTTAATTCATACTGACTTGTGTGATCCGGCAAGAACAAGAAGTCTACAGGGAGATAGATACTTTATGCTAATCATTGATGGTTATTCTAGAATGTGTTGGGTTACTTTTCTCAGGGAGAAATCAGAAGCTTTTGGGAAATTCAAATTATTCAAGGCAATGGTAGAGAATGAAACTGGTAAGAAAATCAAATGTTTAAGATCAGATCAAGGAGGTGAATTCACATCTAAGGAGTTTAATACATTTTGTTAAGTGAATGGAATTAGAAGACAACTATCAACACCCCAGACACCTCAGCAAAATGGAGTTGTGGAAAGGAAGAACAAAACTATTCTGGATGCAACTAGAACCATGATATCAGAATCAAATCTACCTCATGTGTACTGGAGAGAAGCAGTGAATACAACGGTTTACACTTTTAACAGAGTTCACATCAAAGGTGAAATTGGTAAAACACCTTATGAATTATGATTTGGTAACTTCTACTCTTAAATACTTCAGAATATTTGGAAGCAAATGCTACATTAGGAGAGATGAGTATATTGGGAAATTTGATCCTAGAAGTGATGAAGGAATATTTCTTGGTTATTCATCTAAGAGCAAGGCATATAGATGTTTTAATAAAAGATTGCAGAAAATCATTGAGTGCAAATGTGAAGATAGATGAACAATTTAGAGGAAATTCAAGGTCTATGGATTCTGAACCGACAGTTGAGATGATCACAAATGAACCTATACAGAATGCATCGATATAGAATGCGGATCCAGTCACACCAGCATCATCAGAGAATTCCACAGTGACTGAAGAATAGTAGCAAGTGAACACACCCAAGTATGTAAGACTGAATCACTCTGAAAGTCAGATAATTGGGAATAAGTATCAAAGTGTTATGACAAGAGGAAGATTGGAAAATGAAGAGGCATGTTTAATTTCTCAAATTGAACCAACATCTATTATTGAGGCATGTGAAGATAAACATTGGATTAAAGCTATGGGAGATGAATTAGAACAAATTGAAAAGAACAATACATGGACATTGGTTCCCTGACCTAAAGACAAAAATGTAATTGGAAGTAAATGGGTATTCAGAAATAAACTAAATGAATATGGTAAGGTAATTAGAAACAAAGCAAGATTAGTATGTAAAGGATATTCATAGAAAGTGGGAATCGATTACAATGAAACCTTTGCACCAGTAGCTAGAATTGAGGCAGTCAGATTATTTCTTATATCAAATGGATGTAAAATGTGCATTTCTGAATGGTGATCTTGAAGAGGAAGTTTACATTGAACAACTTGATGGATTTTCATTGACAAGTGATAAAGATATGGTTTGCAGATTAAGGAAAGCTTTATATGGATTGAAGCAAGCTCCTAGAGCTTGGTATGCTATATTGGACAAATATCTTTTGAAGCTTGGTTACACTAAAGGTAACGCTGATAACAACTTATATTTCAAAGTGACTAATGAAGACATCTTGGTTATTGAATTTTTTGTTGATGACATCATTTTTGGAGGAGAAGATGGATTGTGTAAAGACTTTGCTACTAAGACGCAGGAAGAATTTGAAATGTCTATGATTGGGGAGATAAAATTCTTTTTAGGATTGCAAATTTCACAGACTGATAAAGGTATATTCATATGTCAAACAAAGTACTTGAAGGAGCTACTGAAGAAATTTGGTATGGAAAATTCCAAACCGGTAAGTACTCCTATGACTACAACTGATAAATTGACATTGAAAGATGATTCAACTCATGTTAATCTGACAAGATACAAATCTATGATTGGAGGTTTACTGTATTTGACACAAACAAGCCCTGATATAATGAATGTAGTGTGTATTGTTTCAAGATTTTAGAGTAATCTTAGATAAAATCATGAATCAATAGTGAAAAGGATTTTCCGGTATCTACAAGGCATAACAAATCTTGGTTTATGGTATCCTAAAGATGAAAATTTTTATTTATGTGCATACACCGATGCAAATTGGGCAGGAGATGTAGATGACAGAAAGAGCACCACCGGTGGGGCATTCTTTCTTGGTAGTAGATTGATTTCATTGTTGAGCAAGAAACAGAGTTGTACATCATTATCAACAGTAGAATCAGAATATGTTGCAGCAGCAACTAATTGTACTCAGTATTATGGATTAAGAAAATGTTGAAGGACATAAAGATAAAATGCAAAGAACCTATAATCATTTGCTGTGATAATTTAAAAGCAATTGATATATCTAAGAATCCGGTATGTCACTCTAAAACTAAACATGTTTCTATCAAATATAATTTTCTGAAAGAGAATGTTGAAGCAAAAGAAGTGAGATTGGCTTATGTGAATACTAAAGAGCATATTGCAGATATCTTTACTAAGCCTTTGCCTAAGGCAACTTTTGAATATCTCAGAGAGCAGCTTGGGGTTATACCCTCATCGGTAGAGACTTAGACAACTGATTATTGGCATCAAACTGACAGAATTTACAGAGAAACATTTTTTTCGGCTTTGATGGAGGAGAGCTACTCATCAAGGGGAGTAGTTGGTTAAAACAATTGGTTATTGTAACTAGTTTTATGAGTTGGTTGTATGTTCTGGTATTTGTATTGCTTTGGCATTTGATGTCAAAGGGGGAGAGATATCTATGGAAAATCATTATCCTTTGGGGAGAGATTACTTATTGGGGGAGTGATATATACTCTCTGCATTTGTATTTTGATTTTTGGTATTGATCTATTCTAGAGATTGTTAGTTTTTGGTTTTTGGCATTCTGTTTTGGCACTTAGATGTTTTTCCATATTGTGTTGCCATCAATGCCAAAGGGGGAGAGGGTTGGTATTATGGATGCGTTGCATTGGTTTTGTCATTGATGTCAACACTTATTAACACTTATCCTTTTGGAGATCTTTGGTTATGTTGAATTGGCACACTATGTTCACCGACAAGTTCAGTGACTTATGCACAGTCATCGATATATCACTCACCGACAGGTTATATTGTTCACCAGCACTGAAGATGACTTGTTATCATCTGGAGATCACTTGGTTATCTCGAAGACATGGTTTGGACACTTGGTTTTGGTATTTTGGTTATTGGTCTAATCGGGTTGACATATTTGTTGTTACCGACAAATTGGTCTAGGTTATGGACTGACATGCATTATCTATTCCAGATCAGCATGACATATTATGGAGATGATTTAAATTAATTGGATATTGTTGTAAATGTATTGAGCCGACATGATACATCGCATCTTGACTTATCTATAATTGATTTAATTGTAATATTCTTAATTAGCCGACCTACACATTTGGTCTTAGGTTTTGGTATATATGTAAGATCTCATTTGTGAGATGAAGTAATATAATAGAGAGATGGTATATGGTTATGGTATTGTAACATGGTATCCACGAATATTGAAGATTATATGAGCATACCATAGAGAAGGTTCAAGGAAGGTTTTCAGAGCTTAACCGGTACTAAATCCATAATTGAAGATGCTAATTTGAGCAACACATTATCATTGGATTTAATCATCCAATTGTAGTCAGCGTGACTCCTATTTTGGGATTGAGTAGTGAGCTCTAGGTGGTTGACCTATCTGCATGTGCAAACCCCATTTGTATACACATACTATCTGCAGTAGTATCATCTGATTGTGGGTAAGGTTTCCCACCGTGGTTTTTCCCCTTGCAGGGTTTCCACATACAAATCTATGTGTTATGTGTTGTGGATGTTGTTTCTCTTTCTGTTTCATGCATTAAGTTTCATCGGTATTAATATTAACTACTAATCTGTTAACCAGCATTAAGTTTGGTTTACTGGTATTAAATATCAAGTTTGATTAAGTTATATTTGGGTTGAAATTAATTGACAACGGATTCACCCCCCCCTCTCAGTTGCCTTTGGGTCCTAACAATCTATTATGTGCGGTCTCTGCTGACAAACCAAACGTAGCAAGTTTGAGACTACATATCACATGTTGTGACTCGAACCCAATACCTCCCCCCAAAAATTAAATTTTTTATTTCTATTTTTCATTATAAATTATAATTAAAATTAATATTTAATTATATTTTATTTTAAAATTTTTTTTTTCTAATTTTTAGATATTTTATTGATTTTTTATTTCTACTTTAATTATAAATTTTGAGATCAACTGTGTGCATGCCTTCCAATTGTACACACATCAATTTGAAATTTAATATTTTCCATTTTCTCTTTTGGTTTGAACAAGACCTACAACTTGCCAGTAGTAATAATATTCCTTTTATACCACGCTTAAGTAAACATGAAATGCCTTCTAGTCATTTACATCTAATTTGTTTTAAATCTACATATTTTTGCCTTACATATTTTTGTAAATCTATGATAGAAATAATGATCTACATTTTATCTCATTTTAAATGTCCCATACCTTATGAGAAAACTTTGTTATGGTTATAAGAAAGTTGGAGATGTGCTTGTTTGTACCAAATTATTCTTGGTTGTAATCCACGCTTCATAATTTGAAAGATATATGTTGTTTTTATTAACTACTGTATATACAAACTTATTTCTCATGCATTAATAGATGCCCAAAGCGATTTCAACTCCCAACTCTTGGCACATTATTATCCTTTACATTTGTCAATTCAAATTGTTTGAATGATACCTTTTTTCATTCGATACATAAACATTTCCTTTAAGATTTACAACCTCAAATATATTATTTGAACTATATTTTACTATCAACATAACCATTGCACCTTGTTTTTGAATGTTAGAAAACTCACAATCTTTACATTTTTTATAATCAAACTAGTAGGTTAATTATTTGTTTGCCATAGAGTAGTTATTCATTACCCACCAAAATAGTTTACATTAAACCATAGATTAGAAAATAGAACTACATACTTTACACCTTGATCCCATGCCAAAACGGGTATGTAGGCAGTCTAGGGATGGAGTTGTCCCTAGTACTCAGGCGTTCGGGGATGGGGTCTAGGATTTGGTAAAGTAGATGGATTGCAAAGTCTCCTAATTGAAAGATAAGGGTAATAAAAGAAAAGGCAATTCAACACATACTCGGAAGGAATCTCGTATGGATTCACTTGACTTCCTAAGGCTTTAGGCCAAATTTCGAGGTGGAATTCAAGCTTGCAATATATTATTTTTCTTGCTCCTAAGGACAACGACCTCGGTGCACACCTATTAAAGGAGTGTAGTTCTTAGTGAGTGACTCAAGACATGAATGGTCCCGATGAGTCTAAGTCTCTAGCCAGAGCACCTCCTATCCCAAGTTGGATAGATGCCTACCCCATTTGGGTAGATGCCTATCCCGTATTGAATAGATGAAACCTCATGTTCTGTATGGACAAATTCCTAACCCATATGGTTAGATGCTCATCCTGGATGGATGAATGCCTAATCCAAATGGATAGATGCCCAGAGTATGCAATTAAATCAAACACAAATGGCTAAATAAGTAAAAAAAAAAAAAGTCAAAAATTCTTGGGTTATGTAGAGTGGGTTATTACATGTGGTATCAGAGCGAAGGTTCAAGTCTATGCCTTGAGCTCACTTCAAATCATGCAATCTAAAGAAAATCTTGGAAGTGGTTGGAAGTTGTAGGGATAAATTATTATATCTTAGATCGTGAACTAAATAAAAATTCAAATTTAGATGGCAAGGGAAGTGGAAGAGCAAAGCATATTAACGCTACTAAGAGTGAAAGATCAACAAGACCAAGGGAATTATCAAATAGGAGATGAAGCTATAATCAATTAATAATTGAGGAAAGGAGAAGATCAACTCCAGGAAACAATCAATGTGGGACGTTATTGTAAGGGAAAAAAAAGAAGAAATCCTAAATAAAAGAAGGACTAAAATGAGAACTTGGCAACGACTGAGGGAATGAGATGGATAATAGGAGGTGAAATAATATGTTGGAGCTATCTAAGGATTTGAAGGAAATTATCCAACCTAAGTTTGATTAAAAGAAAATTTGTGAAGGAGCTGAAGATTGGAAAAATACTTTGAAATAAGTGTATTTTGGATTCCTATGAACTTAATGGGAAGCAGCTAGTTGGAGGAGTAATAATAAGGAACAAATGAGTATAATAAGGATACAATCACATGCGATCAATTTATTCACCATTTCATAAAAGGTGGTTATCACAACTATTCTTCATTGAGAAGGAAATATAATTCCATAATATTTTACAAGGGGCTTTGGCAGTTCAAAAATACCGAAATAAGTTTATCAAGTTACTAAAATATTTACCTATGTATCAAAAGATGAGGAGGGTCAAATCAAGAAGTTCATCTTTAAGGGAAAAAGTTGATGGACTCGAAGACATGAAGGAAATACCTGAGAAATATTTAAAATAAGAAAGGAAGGTTCAAGCCCTAACAACAACAAGATTTAATTTTAACAAGAATCGTTCATTCAAAAGGAAGCATGAATTCAAGGCAACTCAAACATTAGCAAGAATCAAAAGTTTAATAATCTGAAAGGAGGCCACCTCCTAATCAAACCAAAGTGGTGGATATAATAATTATGATGGAATGATCAACAAAATAGGGAAACTTATATACCAAGGTTCAATGAAGCAAAGAATGATCCTCCTAAGAATCAAGGGCCATTCAGAGTCTTGGCGAAGTGTCAGTACCAATTGTGCAATAGTGAGCTTGATTGATGCAAGTACAATGGAATCAATATGATGAAAGGAATGTTACATGGGAAGACACAAATATGAGGCAACAAATGTTTTCACTTTTTTTTTATAGACCTATTATGAGCAATAAACTCTTTTAAGCTTTATTTAAATAAGTGCATCGGGACAATGCACAATTTAAGGAGGGGAGGATGTCATAACCCTCTTTTAGACTTCGATAAAACTTGCTAATAATACTATTATTATCCTTATTATCCTTATTATTATTATTATCCTTATCCTTATTATTATTATTATTATTATTCTTAATATTACTTTTATGAGTTAGAAATCAAAATTTTAAATAAATAAAAAAAGAGTAATAGGCGATGACTCGCACGTGAGGTCATAATTTACTTGGAAATAATTTATTTTATCAATATTCTAATTGAGCACATGGTGTAGGAGAAATAAGAAGATTCTAGAAAATAAATTTTTAAATTTGAAATATTAAGGAATAAATATTATTTTTAGCAAGTATATGATAGGGGAGTTACAAATTATTCTATGACAAGAATAATTCTATTCATGGCCCTTTTATGCCAAGGGAGTTACGAAATTCATTTTTGATCAAATGGAGGAAAATTCAAATTCGAGTTTTGAATGCATGGTCAAATCTAACCCCTCTAATGACAACAATTATTTTAGCATAAAATTAATTTAGAAATTTCTTATTTTAATTTAGCACATGTTGTAGGAGGAAATGAGAATATTCTAGAAGAGAATTTTAAATTCAAATTTCTTGCATGTAACTCCCACTTGGTCAATAATTAATTTTGCATGGAATTATTTAGGGAGAAAGAATATGAAAAACATTTAATTCTTTTGTAGTGGGAAATGACTCTCTTTTCCTCCTTATTTGAATTCTAGATTTTCAAAAAAGGGGAGTTCATGGGTTTTTGTTGTGATGAAGTATTTTCTCAAATTTTTGTAAGTGCTTGTGAATAGTAGTAGGATTTTGTAGTCATACTTTGTTATAGAATTGTTAAGTTGTTCTTGAAGAAATTCTCATCAAGCTACAAGAAGTGTTGAAGAAACTAGCTGAGGGATTGGAGACAATTTAGCAACAAAGAGCTCCGTCAATCAAGTTCCCCTCTTTGCATTCATTCATGTGTAAATTTTATATAAATATCTACTAATTCTCTCTTAGATTTTTTTTATTTGTATGATAATATTCTTCAAGAAATAATTTCTTAATTATTTAGGTAGATTAAATCAAATAGAGAGATGCATTTGAAAAAAAAAACTTTTTCCAATAATGCACATGTAGATCTTATTAATCTATTTTAAAGAAAAGGAAAAAAGAAAAAAATCAGATTTTTACTCTTTGCTTTTCTTGAATTTAAAATTTAGACAAAGATTTGTGAGAAAAATATTTTCTTTCAAAATTATTACTCCCTTGATTTCAAACCTCTATATTTGATTAACTTTGAGAGTAGTTTTTTTTCTTTTCTTCAAAAAAAAAATTGCATAAACACATATTGAACAAACCTTTTTTTGAGAGGTCCTTCTCTGTGATTTCTATGTCTTGGATCTATTTGTTTATTTATTTATAATGAGTGTATAAACTATCATTTGTTGTGAGAAATCATTCCTCTTTGGAAACCTTATTCCAATCATATTAATTCAATTTGGTTCTCTCTGGAATATTTTTCCCTGTGAAACAATATTTCAGCATGATTAATTCATATCTAGTATTCTCTTGAGAAATTTCTTATGTATTTTTTTTTTAATCCAAAAAAAAATACATGTACAAATCACTCTCCTGAAGAATTTTTCTCTCTAACCTCTCAGAAAATGGTGCTTACATCCCTATGATACTCTATCCCTTTTACTTAAAAAAAAAAATAGCATACTGTGTAAAAAGGCTCCTCTATAAATTTTTATTATTAGTAAAAAACCCTCTTTGGTAGATTCAATTAAAAAGCTCCTTTGTAAAAAAAAACCCTCTCTGGAAGATTCAATTAAAAAGATTGATTTGATAACTGGATATTTCTCTTTATATAAATAAATATAAAAATTGTTTTAGTTTGTTTTTCATTAAAAAATTATTAAATTTTGATTTGTACTAGTTAAATTGCAATCAACCTTTTTTAAATAAACTTTACTTGTATTAGTGGAAATTAAGATTATTATTATGAAATTTTAATTGAATTAATTTAAATTTAAATTATAAAATTTGATCTATGAGGGGTACTTTATTATTGAAAGTTTATGAATAAATTTTTTATTAATCTAAAAGTTGTATTTCTTTCACCATTAAAATTAGATTATAAAAGGGAATAAATTTGGGGATTAATTTCGTATCAAATGATTGGGGCAATTATTAGAAGAATTAATATTAATGAATCCTTCAATCTTGTGAAAACAAGGGACCTAAATTCATAAATTGAGTTGTAGCTAAATTTTATAGTTTAGACTTGTGTAATTAGTTTTAGATTTAATTGGGTTATTTGGATTGGTATTTTTATTCCATTATTAATTTATATTGATTTAGATTGTCTAAAGGGACCTCCTCTTTAAGTAATCATGGCCACCTTAGTCAATTGTTTATTTCAAGCAAATGATTCAAATGAATATTGTTAATCTTTCATGCAAGTTACATTATTATTATTATTGAGCAAGTTACATATTTACCGCTAGCATGCAAGTCAATTAATTATTGTTTCCATGCAAGTTACATATTTATTGTCATCATACCAAATACACATTTATGATTATCATGCAAGTTGCATAATTCAAGTTACCATAATCCTCATTTTGAATATAAATCTCTTAGTAGTAGTAGGTTGAATATTGGATTGCTGTTTATTAGTTTCCAAGATGCAAAATAAATAAGGTATTTAGTATAGTCAAACCTAATAATGGTCAAATTTATTTTCTAACCTTAAGAAAGCATAAGATTAGTAAAAGGGGGAAATTCCATTTAATGTAGGGGTGAACCTCATAATAAAGCTTCATACAATTTGCATGGTATAATCTATATTGTTATATCACTTGTATTACCAAATCTGAATTCATTCTACCATGAGACTTGTCTTAGTTTGCAAACCTCAAATCAGGTTTTCGTATTTCATTGTAAATGTCTAATAAAACTTAGCTTCGAAGATGAATGAGTTATGTTTTCTTATTGTTGGATTCTTTCCTTAATATGGGGTTTGAGATTCCCTTTCCATGACACTTAGAAGATTAAACAACAAATTTTAATTGAGGAAGATCTAGGAGTGAACCTTAGCTTCCATCTAAGAATTTGAGATCAATAAAGTTATTAAATAACCAAGGGTTAAATTTCTTCAAGTGGGAGGGTTAGTTAGTTACCTCCTTTTAATGTTGTGAAGGTTTTGGCATTGGCTCAAAAGCAACTAGACAAAGATTATAATTA
Organism: Cryptomeria japonica; assembly: GCF_030272615.1. NCBI lineage: Eukaryota > Viridiplantae > Streptophyta > Pinopsida > Cupressales > Cupressaceae > Cryptomeria > Cryptomeria japonica. The sequence continues at coordinate 126,535,544 of NC_081412.1, read as the reverse complement.
TTTAGGAACTTTTTGTATTTTGGTTAATTGGAATTATTTAGGACCTTTTTGTATATTGGTTAATTAAAATGGATTGATTGGAATTATTTTCATTGGTTAATTAAAAGTGAATTGATTAGGATTATTTGACAATCATGTTCATATTGGTTAACTAAAAAGAATTGATATTCATAACAGTTGATTAAAGGTAGATCGATTGGTATCAATTATGAGCCTTATTCTTACTGATTAATTAGAAAGAAATCCGTCTCTCTCCTTACCTCATATTTAAAACATGGGTAATGTGGTTATCAAGATCTTTTCCCTTCAAGCAAGTAGGCACTAAATTGGTTGGTAACCTTCTTGCAAGAAATTCAATATCTTTCATGCATTAAGTGCTTATCATTTTGTAAGCTACTTCCTACAAGTATCCTAGCTTTCAAGAAATTGGAATTTTCATGTATTTAGTTCAAGAATTAGAATTTGATCATAGTTATTTTCACGAGGATGTTACTCCAAGGTAGTTGATTTATTTATTTTTCATTCTTGTCAAATGTTCCTTTCAATTATATCTTATTTTCAATGTCAAGCAATAATTTATTTTCCATGTAATAGTTTCGTAATTGTTAAGTAAAAATTTTCAAGCTTTCGTGAACTTATGGTTCATTCCTAGTTGGATAACTAAATAAGTGGAGTTGAAACCAAAACCTTAGTAGCATTCGATATCTATGGTGCCTTTGGGTCACACTTATGGGTAAAGCCGTCGCGTTGAACTACTGCACTTAATTCCTAATAAAACCTCATCAACAACGTCTGTGGCATCATCCCTATAAATCATCGGGGAGTAATAAGGGACACTTGGAAGTTAAAATCCAAGGGGTGGGTAATCCCCCTTGGATCGATAATCTAATAAGATAATCTTTGAATGAATTTATATCCACTAGTTAAACCTTAGTAAACCCCTTTAGGGTTGATTGAGTGAATGCTTTTATAAACTTGGCTTAATCTCGAATAATTATTGACAATTGGGTCAAGGGTGATGCTTATGATAGGCGTTAGGACCTAGATGCTTTAGGCCACAAGCAATAGGCCACCTTGAGCCTTTGCTTAAAGCTATCATCATGAGTAGCAACCGCAGAGAAACTGTTTGGGACATTGACCCTAGAAAGGGTTGCGTACCCACTGAAATAGTTTACATTAAATCATAGATTAGAAAATAAAACTACATACTTTACGCCTTGATCCCATGTCAAAATGGTTATGTAGGCAGTCTAGGGATGGAGTTGTCCCAAGTACTCAGGCATTCAGGGATGGGGTCTAGGATTTGGTAAAGTAGATGGATTGCAAAGTCTCCTAATTGAAAGATAAGTTTAATAAAAGAAAAGGCAATTCAACGCATACTCGGAAGGAATCCTGTATGGATTCGTGTAATAACCCACCATTATTGATCCAACAAAAATTGAGTATACTTTTTTTTTTTTTTTTTTTCCTTTATTATGTTTTATTCAATTGCATACTCTGGGCATCCATCCAATTAGGATTAGGCATTCATCCATTCGGGATGAGCTTCTAACCATACGGGTTAGGCAATTGTCCATACGGGACGTAAATTCCATCTATCCAATATGGGATAGGCATCTACCCATACGGGGTAGGCATCCATCCAAACGGGATAGGAGATGCTCTGGCCAGAGACTTAGACTCATTGGGACCATTCGGGTCCTGAGCCACTCACTAAGTACTACATCCTTCTAATCAAGAATGCACCGAGGTCACCGTCCTTAGGAGTAAAAAAAATAATACAAGCTTGAATTCCGCCTCGGAATTTGGCTTAAAGCCTCGGGAAGTCAAGCGAATCCATACGGGATTCCTTCCGAGTATGCATTGAATTAAGTTTGATTATCTTATCTTTCAATTAGGATTCTTACTCAACCAAGCCTAGACCGCACCCACGAACGCCTGAGTACGAGGGACAACTCCGTCCCAAGACTGCCTACATACCCGCTTCGGCACGGGATCAAGGCGTAAAGTATGTAGTTCTATTTTCTAATCTATGGTTTGATGTAAACTGATTTGTGGGTACGCAACCCTTTCTAGGGTCAGTGTCCCAGATAGTTTCTCTGCGGTTGCTACCCACGATGGTAGCACTTAAGCGAAGGCTCAAGATGGCCTATTGCTTGTGGCCTAAGAAAAAGAAAATAACTAGATCCTAATACTTATCATGAACGTCACCCAATTGCAAAACGCCGATTATCCCTTTCAATAAAGAAATCAATTTCATGAGAGCTTTGACTTGACCATCCCTAAGAAGGGTTTACTATGGTTTATCTCAACGGATGTGAAATTCATTTAAAAGTTATCTTATTAAATTATCGATCCAAGAGGGATTACCCACCCCTTGGATTTTTAACTTCCAAATGTCCCTTGTTACTCCCCGACGATTTATAGGGACGATGCCACAGACGTCGTTAATGCAACTTTATTAGGTGTTAAGTGCAGTAGTTCAACACGATGGCATTACCCGTAAGCGTGACCCAGAGGCACCATATATACCGAACGTTGCTAGTTTTGGTTTTCCAACTTCCTTTATTTAGTTTTCTAACTACGAATAACAAAAATGAAAGCGTAAATAATTGAAGTAACTACTTGAAGTGTAATTTGCATAACAATGAAACTTGCATAATAGTAATTGCATGAAGATATAATTATTCTATAAATAATTCGCATGCTATGAATCCAAAATAACGATTAAATTTAAGCATTTGTATTAAAGACCAATCAAGTGTCTCAACGATTCTTAATGGGTTGAGTAACTTAATTTTAAAAGGATATAGTCTACGATTTTAAAACTTACTAAGGCAATTTAATTATGAGCTTGCTACATATTAGCCCAATTTTTCTAAGTCGAAATACAATATCTTAAAGTTTACCAAAATAAAAAAATAAATTATTTCCTAAATGCCATTACTATCAACTAAAAATTTAACTAAATAACCTAGTAATTGACATAAGTATTCATTCCTAAATGTCATTACTATCAACTAAAAATTAAATAACCTAGCAATTAACATAAAGTATTAATCTATTTATAAAATAAAACCCCAAGTAAAATTTCAATTTACAATTGAGAGGGAGAAAAAAAAACTTTAATTAACGCACTGTTTTTGGTATAATGTAGGGTGCGGGGTGGGGACCACGGGTCCCATCACCCCTGCGGCCCTGCATGCGTAGGACCGCAGAGGTGAGGGGGCCCGTGGGCCCCTCCGTACTACTGCGACAGTTCAATGTAACGTCCATGCATGCCAACGTTATTTGGTGCGAATGCCATGCATTACGAGGGGAGTTTTTAAGAGATTTTTCTAAGTTCGAAATGTTTTCTTTTCTTTTTGGGTTATATATATATATATGTATATAAATATATTTGTTCTTATTTATAAAATTATTATTATATATTTTTTGATACAGGGGTATTGCATTTTAATTTATTGAAAATCACCCAGAGCAGGGTAGATAACAGACAATAACAATGTTGCAGATTGATTTCCAGGGATAAAATACAGTGAAGCAGTAATCAGAGAGGGTTTTTCTTCTCTTTTTTTTTCCATTTCTTTTGTTCTTTACACAGGGAGGTCTATTCACAGAGAAGGGAGATTTATTTATACACACAGGGAGATTTGTTCACAGAGAAAATTGTTTGTACACACAGGGAGATCTAATTTTTATCAAAAATAAACTGAAGGCAATGAATCTAATTTCCATTTACTCTACTTCTTTCAAATCTGAAACTAATTTCTTATCAGAATTAAAACAATGAATCTCATTCTCTACAAAATCTGAAACTAATTTCTTATCAAGAATTTAAACAATGAATCTCATTCTCTACAAAATCTGAAACTAATTTCTTATCAAGAATTTAAACAATGAATCTCATTCTCTACAAAATCTGAAACTAATTTCTTATCAATAATTTAAACAATGAATCTCATTTAAACAATAAATCTCATTCTCTACAAAATCCAAAACTAATTTCATATCAAGAATTTAAACAATGAATCTCATTTAAACAATAAATCTCATTCTCTACAAAATCTAAAACTAATTTCATATCAAGAATTTAAACAATGAATCTCATTTAAACAATGAGTCTCATTCTCTACAAAATCTAAAACTAATTTCATATCAAGAATTTAAACAATGAATCTCATTTAAACAATGAGTCTCATTCTCTACAAAATCTAAAACTAATTCTTAACAAAACACAAATGAATTTCATTCTCATAAATAATTTAATCAAATCTAATCTACCACAAGAATAAGATGCATAAACTAAGTTGAAGGAACCTGGATGCTTGAAAATGGTGTAGAGTCTTCCTTGATCCTCCAAATTGAAGAGAAATCCTCCCAACAAAATCTTAGCTGCCAATGAAAATGGACTACAAAGGAGAATTTAACTTGCAGAATTTCTTATGGAAATAGCCAACACTCCTTTTGAAACTTGTACCTATTTTATAAAAGAAATTTCAAATTCCCACTACCTAATTTTTAATTGAAAAAAAAGAGATTCTCTCCCAATTTGGCCTCCATGCAAATTGATTAGGCTTAGTGGGAGGAGTTACATGCAAGGTGGTGGAGAAGCCTCTAGAAGCTTCTTATTCCTCCTACAACATGTGCCTTAATTTGGGTGAGGGAAATTAAATAACTAATTAAAATGTATATGCATTTTCCATGTGTGTGTGGTTTATTATTTTTATTCCCTTACAATATTCATTCAATAATTTATCCAAAGAATATAATAGAGTTTTGTATTTTAAATCAAAAAGGTGATAAAGGAGGGTTGTGACATCCTCCCCCCCTAAATCTGTGCATCGTCCCGATGCACTTATTAAATGCATTCAAAAGAGTTTATAGTTCATGTTCAAAACAAAAAAGGAAACAGCTGCTGCATCTCCTTAGTATCCTCCCACGTGGCATTCTTTTCGTCATACTGGTCCCATTGCACTTTGCACTGATCAACCTCTCTGTTGCGCAACCGGCACTGGTGCCTCTCCAAGATTCTGAATGGCTCTATCATTATTCCCCCCATTTCTTGGACCTGTAAAGCATCCCAATTCAAAATGTGTTTCTCATCAGGTACATACTTTTTAAGAAGAGATACATGGAAGACATCATGGATTCAGCTCAATTGGGGAGGTAAGGCCAACCGATAAGCAACTGGATTAATTCTTCCCAATATTTCAAAAGGTCCGACATAACGAGGTGCAAGCTTAGTCTTTTTCCCAAATCTTATGGAACTCTTGTGTGTCCTAACCCTTAGGAAGACTTTCTCTCCTACTTCAAACTCCCTTGGTGTTCTGTTTTTATCTGCATAACTTTTCTGCCTATCCGAGACTTCCTTCAACCTTTGCCTAATTTCCTTAGTTTTCCTTTCCATTTCTTTCAACATATCTGGTCCAATAATCACTCTATCTTCAAGACTATCCCAACTCAAAGGTGTTCGACATGGTCTACCATACAAAGCTTCAAAAGGTGCCATTCCCAAAGATGTTTGATATGTATTGTTGTAGGCAAACTCTACCAAAGGTAGGTACTCTTCCCATTTTCTCTGTTGGTCCATGCAGTACATGCGAAGCAGGTCTTCCATAATTTGATTTGTCCTTTCTGTCTGACCGTCGGTTTCCGGGTGGTATGCGGTGCTAAAATTTAGTTGAGTTCCTAGAGCTGATTGAAGAGTGGTCCAAAACCTGGAAGTGAATCTTGCATCTCTGTCTGATATGATTTTCTCTAGTATTCCATGCAACCTAACTATCTCCTTAACGAAGCATCTAGCCAAGGTGGGTGCATCATCCGTCAGATTTCCTGGTATAAAGTGTGCCACCTTAGTGAGTTTGTCAATTACCACCATTATTGCATCATGCCTAGAAGGTGACATGGGTAACCCTTGTACAAAATCCATGCAAATAACTTGCCACTTATGTTGAGGTACATCGTGCAATTGTAACAATCCAGCTGGGTGCCTATGTTCTGCCTTTACTCTTTGACACTCCAAACATTTAGCTACGTGCTTGACAATATCGCTTTTCAACCCTTGCCAAAAGTATAGCTTCTTTAGATCTGCATAAAGTTTGTTAACTCCTGGGTGGCCTGAATAAGGGGCATCGTGAGCCTCCGAAAGGACTACTTCCCTTAAGTTCCCTGAATTAGGAATATAGATTCTATTATTATATCTGAGCAACCCATCTTCATCAAATGTGTACCCTTCGACCTTAGGGTCGGTCGGGTTGTGTCTTATAGTTAATTTGACTCGCTCATACCATGGGTCATGTCCTTGTTCATCCATTACTTGCCTTTTGAAAGAGGTTTTGAAGGTTGCTATAGTCATCAAGTGTCTCCTCCTACTTAAGGCATCTGCCACCCTATTTTCTTTTCCCTTAATATATTCAATCTCAAAGTCATATTCACTTAGAAACTCTAACCACCTTCTTTGTCTGGCATTTAAGTGAGGTTGGGTAAAGATGTATTTTAGTCCTTGGTTGTCCGACTTAAGCTCAAAGGGCTTCCCTAGTAAGAAGTGTCTCCACTTTTGCAGGGCATGCACAATTGCTGCCAACTCTAAGTCGTGGGGTGCATAATTGACTTCATGAGTCTTTAGCTTCCTAGATTCGTAAGCCACAACCCCTTCATCTTGGACAAGTACTCCTCCTAACCCTTCAATAGAAGCATCTGTTACAACTGTGAAGTGTCCATTTGGGTCTGGTACCCTTAGAATGGGTGCTGAAGTCAGTTTCCCCTTCAAGATTTGAAATGCCTTGTCACTTTGCTCGGTCCATACAAACCTTTTGCCCTTCCTTTGCAACGAGGTGATGGGGTTTGCTATCTTAGAGAATCCTTCCACAAACCTCCTATAGTAACCTGCTAGCCCCATAAAGCTTCTTACCTCTGAAACATTCTTAGGGATTGGCCATTCTACTATCGCCTTTATTTTATCTAGGTCGACTGCTATTCCTTCCTTTGATATTATATGCCCAAGATAGTGAATCTTTTCCTCAAAGAAGGCACATTTGGACAATTTTCCATATAACTTATGTTCTCTCAATCTTTGCAAAACAATTTGTAGGTGCGCTAAATGTTCCTCTTCATTTCTAGAGTAAATCAATATGTCATCCAAAAATACCAAAACAAACTTATCCAAGTAGTCATGGAATACACTATTCATTAGGTTCATGAATGCAGCTGGGGCGTTAGTTACTCCAAAAGGAACTACTGTGAATTCATAATGTCCATATCTCATCCTGAAAGCTGTCTTCGGAATGTCTTCTTCCTTAATTCTGAGTTGATGATACCCTGACCGAAGATCTATCTTTGAGAAAACTGCCGCTCCTTTCATTTGGTCAAAAAGGTCCTCTATGCGAGGTAAGGGATACCTATTCTTTATGGTGACTTTGTTCAACATCCTATAGTCGATGCATAGCCTTAAGGTTCCATCCTTCTTCTTAACAAATAAAACTGGCGCTCCCCATGGTGATACACTTGGCCTTATTAATCCCTTAGCTAAGAGTTCCTCTAATTGCATTTTGAGCTCTTGTAATTCGGTTGTGTTCATCCGGTAAGGTGCCTTTGATACTGGTTCAGCTCCTGGGAGTACTTTGATAGAAAAGTCAAACTTTCTCTTAGGGGGTAAACCGATTAGTTCTTCTGGAAAAACATCCTTAAACTCCTTTAAGAAAGGGGTATTTTCAAATGTTGGTGTATTTTCCTCCTTTCCTTCATCAATTTCGACCATAAAGATTTGTCCTCCTCTTCTCCTTTCCTTCTTTAATTGCATTGTTGAGATAGTTTCTATATTAATGGGTTTAAACTTTCCTTGGATTTTGACCCTTTTCCCCCCATCATCCAAACATTCAACAACTTTGCTATAACAATCTACATTAGCTTGATGGTCTGCTAACCAACTCATTCCCATAATTACATCATATAATCCTAAGGGTGCCACATAGAGATCTACCCTTGTTTCAAACTCAGGGAATTGTACCCTTGCCCTCGGTAAACACTTAGTTACTTCTCTAGTTGCCTTATCCCCATATTGAACCGTCCATGATGACTTCATTTGATTAACTTTTAATGCATATTTGTTCACTAATTCAGGTGAGATGAAACATTCAGATGATCTAGTGTCAATTAGAATTGATATTGGTTGTTCAAATAGTGTACCTGTAGTTTCCACGGGAACATTCTGGTATCTTCTTCTTTGGTTCCTAACTGCTACATGAATCCTCTGTTGGGGCCCTTGTTGGGGTTGATTGGCTCTAATTTGTCCTTGCATCCTGGGGCAATCTCTAGCAAAATGATTTTCCCTGCACATAAAGCATCCGCCTGGAGGACCTCTCCTACCTTGATTTCTAGGGGGATCATTCCTTGTTTCATTTCCCCTGGGTGGATAAGTTATCCTGTTCTGCTGGTCATTCCTGTTATAGTTGCCCCTGTTATCATTGCCCCTGTTATTATTGCCCCTGTTATTATTGCCCCTGTTATTATCATTTCCATTCCTCTAATATTGGTTAGGCGGTGGTCTCCTTTCGGAAGAGTTATTCCTTTGACCCTTGTTGAAGTTAGTGTTTCCATTGAATTCTTGCTTCCTTTTAAATGAGTGGTTCCCATTATAGTTCCGTCCTGCTAGTGTTTGAATCTTCCTCTCTTGCCTTAGGGACTTTTCAAGTACTTCATTCATATTTCTGGGTCCATGCATATCAACCTCTGCCCCTATGTTGGTATTCAGCCCCAAAATGAATTTCCTTGCTTGGCCTTCCTCATCCCTTTGGTACATAGGCACATACTTAAGCAACTTGGCGAACTTATCCCAATATTGTTGAACGGATAGGGACCCTTGACGTAGATTATGGAATTCTGTCACTTTCTCATCAAAGAACAATTGAGGGAGCCACCTATCTCGAAAATGGTGAACAAATTGATCCCATGTGATCGTATCCCTGTTATACCCATTTTGTTCCTTGGTGTTGGTCCACCAACTAGCCGCCTCCCCTGTGAGTTGATAGGAGCCCCATAAAGCCTTGGTTGTTTCGCTAAAATCTCTTAGCTCAAAATATTTTTCCATTTCATTTAGCCAATTCTCAGCCCCTTCACCAATCTGCCTCCCATCGAACTTAGGAGGGGTGATTTTCTTCAAATCCTTGGAGAGTTCCAATATGTTATTTTCCTTCCCATTACCCATCACATTTCCTTGATTGCTACCAGGGTTTCCATTCTCGATACCACTTCTGTTCTCATAGTCATTCTGCCTTTCCCTGAGGTCCTGTAGTGATTGTTCCAAGAAGTTGATTTTATCTCTTTGTTCGGTTAGAAGGTCGATTATAGCTTGGACCCCATCTCCATTATTCCCTAGGTTGTGTCGAACCTCTTCATGATCTTCCTCATGGTTCCCTTCATGGTTTTCCTCATGGTTTTCCTCATGGTTTACCTCCCTTTGACTCCTGGTACGTCTTCCATTACCCCTTCCTCTTCCTCTTCCTCTTCCTCTTCCTCTTGCCATTCTAGGTTTTACCTGAAAGTTAAATTATGTAGTTAGTTTTTTTTTTTTTTGTAGAGTAAAATTTAATTTCCTATTTTTGTAAAACATTCCCTTAGTTGAATAAATTGAAGTGAGCACAAGGCCTAGTTTTGAAACTTTGCTCTGATACCACATGTAATAACCCACCATTATTGATCCAACAAAAATTGAGTGTATATATATATATATTTTTCCTTTATTATGTTTTATTCAATTGCATACTCTGGGCATCCATCCAATTAGGATTAGGCATTCATCCATTCGGGATGAGCTTCTAACCATACGAGTTAGGCAATTGTCCATACGGGATAGGCATCTACCCATACGGGGTAGGCATCCATCCAAACGGGATAGGAGATGCTCTGGCCAGAGACTTAGACTCATCGGGACCATTTGGGTCCTGAGCCACTCACTAAGTACTACATCCTTCTAATCAAGAATGCACCGAGGTCGCCGTCCTTAGGAGTAAAAAAAATAATACAAGCTTGAATTCCGCCTCGGAATTTGGCTTAAAGCCTCAGGAAGTCAAGCTAATCCATACGGGATTCCTTCCGAGTATGCATTGAATTAAGTTTGATTATCTTATCTTTCAATTAGGATTCTTACTCAACCAAGCCTAGACCCCACCCACGAACGCCTGAGTACGAGGGACAACTCCGTCCCAAGACTGCCTACATACGCGCTTCGGCACGGGATCAAGGCGTAAAGTATGTAGTTCTATTTTCTAATCTATGGTTTGATGTAAACTGATTTGTGGGTACGCAACCCTTTCTAGGGTCAGTGTCCCAGATAGTTTCTCTGCGGTTGCTACCCACGATGGTAGCACTTAAGCGAAGGCTCAAGATGGCCTATTGCTTGTGGCCTAAGAAAAAGAAAATAACTAGATCCTAATACTTATCATGAACGTCACCCAATTGCAAAACGCCGATTATCCCTTTCAATAAAGAAATCAATTTCATGAGAGCTTTGACTTGACCATCCCTAAGAAGGGTTTACTATGGTTTATCTCAACGGATGTGAAATTCATTTAAAAGTTATCTTATTAAATTATCGATCCAAGAGGGATTACCCGCCCCTTGGATTTTTAACTTCCAAATGTCCCTTGTTACTCCCCGACGATTTATAGGGACGATGCCACAGACGTCGTTAATGCAACTTTATTAGGTGTTAAGTGCAGTAGTTCAACATGATGGCATTACCCGTAAGCGTGACCCAGAGGCACCATATATACCGAACGCTGCTAGTTTTGGTTTTCCAACTTCCTTTATTTAGTTTTCTAACTACGAATAACAAAAATGAAAGCGTAAATAATTGAAGTAACTACTTGAAGTGTAATTTGCATAACAATGAAACTTGCATAATAGTAATTGCATGAAGATATAATTATTCTATAAATAATTCGCATGCTATGAATCCAAAATAACGATTAAATTTAAGCATTTGTATTAAAGACCAATCAAGTGTCTCAACGATTCTTAATGGGTTGAGTAACTTAATTTTAAAAGGATATAGTCTACGATTTTAAAACTTACTAAGGCAATTTAATTATGAGCTTGCTACATATTAGCCCAATTTTTCTAAGTCGAAATACAATATCTTAAAGTTTACCAAAATAAAAAAAAACATTATTTCCTAAATGCCATTACTATCAACTAAAAATTTAACTAAATAACCTAGTAATTGACATAAGTATTCATTCCTAAATGTCATTACTATCAACTAAAAATTAAATAACCTAGCAATTCACTTAAAGTATTAATCTATTTATAAAATAAAACCCCAAGTAAAATTTCAATTTACAATTGAGAGGGAGAAAAAAAAACTTTAATTAACGCACTGCTTTTGGTATAATGTAGGGTGCGGGGTGGGGACCACGGGTCCCATCACCCCTGCGGCCCTGCATGCGCAGGACCGCAGAGGTGAGGGGGCCCGCGGGCCCCTCCGTACTACTGCGACAGTTCAACGTAACGTCCATGCATGCCGACATTATTTGGTGCGAACGCCATGCGTTACGGGGGGGGGGGGTTTAAGAGATTTTTCTAAGTTCGAAACGTTTTCTTTTCTTTTTGGGTTATATATATATATATGTATGTATATAAATATATTTGTTCTTATTTATAACATTATTATTATATTTTTTTTGATACAGGGGTATTGCATTTTAATTTATTGAAAATCACCCAGAGCAGGGTAGATAACAGACAATAACAATGTTGCAGATTGATTTCCAGGGATAAAATACAGTGAAGCAGTAATCAGAGAGGGTTTTTCTTCTCTTTTTTTTTCCATTTCTTTTGTTCTTTACACAGGGAGGTCTATTCACAGAGAAGGGAGATTTGTTCACAGAGAAAATTGTTTGTACACACAGGGAGATCTAATTTTTATCAAAAATAAACTGAAGGCAATGAATCTAATTTCCATTTACTCTACTTCTTTCAAATCTGAAACTAATTTCTTATCAGAATTAAAACAATGAATCTCATTCTCTACAAAATCTGAAACTAATTTCTTATCAAGAATTTAAACAATGAATCTCATTCTCTACAAAATCTGAAACTAATTTCTTATCAAGAATTTAAACAATGAATCTCATTTAAACAATAAATCTCATTCTCTACAAAATCTAAAACTAATTTCATATCAAGAATTTAAACAATGAATCTCATTTAAACAATAAATCTCATTCTCTACAAAATCTAAAACTAATTTCATATCAAGAATTTAAACAATGAATCTCATTTAAACAATAAATCTCATTCTCTACAAAATCTAAAACTAATTTCATATCAAGAATTTAAACAATGAATCTCATTTAAACAATGAGTCGCATTCTCTACAAAATCTAAAACTAATTCTTAACAAAACACAAATGAATTTCATTCTCATAAATAATTTAATCAAATCTAATCTACCACAAGAATAAGATGCATAAACTAAGTTGAAGGAACTTGGATGCTTGAAAATGGTGTAGAGTCTTCCTTGATCCTCCAAATTGAAGAGAAAACCTCCCAACAAAATCTTAGCTGCCAATGAAAATGGACTACAAAGGAGAATTTAACTTGCAGAATTTCTTATGGAAATAGCCAACACTCCTTTTGAAACTTGTACCTATTTTATAAAAGAAATTTCAAATTCCCACTACCTAATTTTTAATTGAAAAAAAAGAGATTCTCTCCCAATTTGGCCTCCAAGCAAATTGATTAGGCTTAGTGGGAGGAGTTACATGCAAGGTGGTGGAGAAGCCTCTAGAAGCTTCTTATTCCTCCTACAACATGTGCCTTAATTTGGGTGAGGGAAATTAAATAACTAATTAAAATGTATATGCATTTTCCATGTGTGTGTGGTTTATTATTTTTATTCCCTTACAATATTCATTCAATAATTTATCCAAAGAATATAATAGAGTTTTGTATTTTAAATAAAAAAGGTGATAAAGGAGGGTTGTGACAATTCGCTTGACTTCCTGAGGCTTTAGGCCAAATTCTGAGGCGGAATTCAAGCTTGCAATATATTATTTTTCTTGCTCCTAAGGACAGCGACCTTGGTGCACACCTATTAAAGGAGTGCAGTTCTTAGTGAGTCACTCAAGACCTGAATGGTCCTGATGAGTCTAAGTCTCTGGCCAGAGCACCTCCTATCCCAAGTTGGATAGATGCCTATCCCGTATTGGATATATGAAACCTCATGTCTCATATGGACAGATGCCTAACCCATATGGTTAGATGCTCATCCCAGATGGATGAATGCCTAATCAAAATGGATAGATATAGGAGTTGAGAAATACAACCCCATAGGAGCCTAAAGATCTTCTACAAGCCGAATAACCTACTACAAGGAGAAGCAATGAAGCAAAATCTGAAGAACATACAAAACACAGAGAATATGCTCAAAAAGAGAGAGCTCAATATTCACAAAAATATGTAATGTGATTCTTACAATGAAAAGAAAGAACTCAACCTTTAATAGGTCAAGAAACCCTAAAAGGGAAAAACTAGGTTTGCACATAATAATTAATTAAAATATTTAATTATATGCACCTAAAGTTAGCTTAAGTGTAAAAGAGATAAAGGGAACTTAAATAATTAAACAAAGAATGTTTAATTAATCAAGTAAATACCCAAATACTCTAACACCCCCCTTAAGCTAGACTTAGGGAGAAGCTAAAACCTAGAACCGCTACTGAAAGCAATAAAGATGGGTCCTGGCAACAAGGCCTGATCAGGTACCCAAATACAATGAAATCTCTATGAATTGGAGAAATAGAGAAAACCACATGGGAACAAAACTCTACTCCAAAAAGAGATGGAAAAAATATCACTGAAGCATGAAGACCCTGCAAACTCTGTTGAAGAATAACTACTGATTTGAAGAACATCCACTGAACTAGAACATGACCAGGTAGAGAAGACTGTAATCTGCATGAGTGCCCTCAAATGACACTACTTGAATCAGGAGGCAAACAAGGAAAAACAACTGAAATCGAAGATACAATTGGCATGAGAAACCAAAGCCTAAAGAGCTGATCAATCGAACCACGGAAGCATTAGAACCAACAGGATAAACCTCCCCATAATGCGGAAGTGGGAGAGGGACGGGAATACTGAAAAGGACAACCAAAAACAACTGCATGACGAAGAACCAAGAACATCAAAGCTGCTGAGACACATCATCATGAGGCGAATGTCGTGGACGGAACACTCACTTGACAAAGGAAGATGGCAAACAAAGGCAAACATCAACCCCCTCATGGCACTTGACCAACAATGCATGTACAACGAGACACAAGATATGCAAGATTCCAAGTAAACAATGCATGATGGCACTTTATCTCATTGCATTTGCATAATTACAAGCTACAATGATAAGAAGACTGGAAATAGAAACGAGAATCAAAACAGAGACACCCTACTCAGAAAAGAGATCCCAAGACCTGAAACAACCACGATATCCACCAGAGTGCTGAAAAGTAAAAAATTGAATAAAATATGCATGGAGTAGAATCTGGAAAAAAACTCATATTTCTGGAAAGTACACAGAACACGCTTTTCGAAAATATAAAGTTTTCAAAAAACGGAGGTCGGATGCTCATTCTACGTCTCCCGGAGTGCAAAAAAAAGACCTCACTTTGACTATAAAAAAACATAGTCAAACAACAAAATTAGAAAAAATTACCAACACCATGAGGTTGGCCTCGGAACCAGCTTTTCGACACCTATTCGTTCTCGAAAAAATAACTCTGTATGCCCAAGATAGGGCCAAAAAAACCAAACCCCCCCCTGAAAAAGCCAAAAAAGGGGGTCTAGTTGCTTGTTGGTGGTCTGGTGGCTAGTGGGCGGAGTTCCGGTGGCAGCCGGGTGGCAGGGTGGCGACCGGGTGGCGGCCCGGTGGCGGAGCGGTGGCCGGCCGGGAAAAAGGGTCGGGTGGGCTGGCGGCCGGAGCTGAGCGCAGAGAGCTGAACGGGGAGTTGGCGGAGGGCTAGGGCGGAGCACGGCCGGGGAGAGGAGCTGCGGGTGGCGGCCGACGAGCGGAGCTACGGGCGGAGGAGCATGCAGCGGCCGGTGAGGATTCTTGCGGCGGGGAGACCAACGGCGACGACCGGGAGGATTCCGGCGGTGAGAGACCAGCGGCGGTGGCCGATAGGATGGGAGGGCCGGCGGGGGCCGCAGAGGCCGGACTGACAAGTCTGATAGGCCTGTTAGTCCGGTACCCTGCGGTACCCCCAAACCCCAAAAAAAATCTTTTTCAAAAATTTTTTTTTTCTTAAAAAGAAACAAACACCTCTTTTTTTTTTTCGCCCTTTTTTTTTTCAAACTTTTTTGTTAAAAGCAAATTTCGGCCTGCATTCCGTAAAAAGGCAAATTTTTTTTTTTTTTGAAATTTTTTCTCGATCTACGTGCCAAGGCCGTACAGCTTGGATCTAAGAAAAAAAATGCTCCCAAAGGCTCAGAAACCAAAATAGGTCAAATTTTATATGACCATAGGGGTTTTCGGGCCTTCTGAGCACAATAGTGAGGTCCGTTTAGGCCCAAAGTGCTCAAAAAAAAAGCTCAAACCCTAGGTACACAAAAAAATTCCTGAAACCCCAGATCTGCTTCCAAAGCAAAAATTCTCAAAACAAGAATAGGCAGCTACAGATCCGGAGCTCTGATACCATATAGGAGTTGAGAAATATAACCCCACAGGAGCCTGAAGATCTTCTGCAAGCCGAATAACCTGTAACAAGGAGAAACAATGAAGCAAAATCTGAAGAACATACAAAACACAAAGAATATGCTCAAAAAGAGAGAGCTCAATATTCACAAAAATATGTAATGTGATTCTTACAATGAAAAGAAAGAACTCAACCTTTAATAGGTCAAGAAACCCTAAAAGGAAAAAACTAGGTTTGCACATAATAATTAATTAAAATAATTAGTTATATGCACCCAAAGTTAGCTTAAGTGTAAAATAGATAAAGGGAACTTAAATAATTAAACAAAGAATGTTTAATTAATCAAGTAAATACCCGAATACTCTAACAATAGATGCCCAAAGTATGTGATTGAATCAAACACAAATGGCTAAATAAGTGTAAAAAAAAAAAAAAAAAATAGTAAAATTTTTTTGGGTTATGTAGAGTGGGTTATTACACAACATAAAGTTGATACACCTCACACCAACTAAGGGCACAAGCAAAACCAGAGATCCCAGAGTTTGCAACATGGGCTCTAATACCAAATGTAATGCCCCACTAGGAAACCCCGAAGGGATAAAGCTAAAAACACTCAAATGGAGTGCAAATATTTTTTTTTAAATATATAAGACACAACATAGTGATTCAATGAGTTATCAAAAGATCAAATAACACAACGGAAGACTAAACAAAACCTAAGGAGTTTCCCAACGCGATTACATAACTTAACATCTAACTCAACTCACGACATCTGACCCAGAAAAGAAGGTTAACTTAATTTCATGTTATTACTTTAAACAAGTATATAATTTATTCAGTAATTTAAAATTGTAGAAAATAGGACATGCTCATCCGTTATGGTTGAAGATGAGTCTAACATGAGGAAATTTACCCATTGAAGTTAAAACATAGATAACATATGAATTCATCCATTAAGGTTAAAATATAGATATCTTGATGAGTTCATCCAATTTAGTTAAAATATAGCTAATATGATGAAGTTCATTTATTAAGGTTAAAATGTAAATAACCAAATGAGTTCATCCATTATAGTTAAAATATAGCTAATAAGATGAAGTTCATTTATTAAGGTTAGAATGTAAATAACCAAACGAGTTCATCCATTATAGTTAAAATATAGCTAATAAGATGAAATTCATTTATTAAGGTTAAAATGTAAATAACCAAATGAGTTCATCCATTATAGTTAAAATATAGCTAATAAGATGAAGTTCATTTATTAAGGTTAAAATGTAAATAAAAAAATGAAGTTCATCCATTAGAATTACAATTTAGGGAACTTCATGAGTTCATCCAATAATTTTTAACCATTCATTACATTCAATTTTACATTAAATACATGCCATGCACCTTGTTCCAAAACACACTTTAAATTTCATCATAACTAGCGAGATCCTTTCAAGCATACTTATTTTCATTAACATTAACATAATACATTTCTCCATGATCCAATTTTTGCATTTAAGAGACAACTGCATACATGCATTACGATAAATCTCATCTAATCCACTTATACATTCTATCAAAATGCCATTCATACATGCTAACACTAAAAAGATGAAACATAAGAACAAAAGCATCACATAACACCAAATTGATATCAGAGTTCACCCCTAAAGGGCTACATCTCCAGGTCTGCTCAACTGCAAGTTAAGGATACATAAGGTTCACATCTTTTACAATCATGCCATCAAGGCGAACATAGCCAATATACAGATGACCACATCAGTCAATAAATACATAAATGATCCCTACATAGAACCAGATCCAACTGAACATATTAAAAGAAAATACAAAGGTCCATTGCCTAACGGTACTCTAACTAGAGACCTGACCAACTATGGTCAACCACTAATCAACACTCAACACCTGCATAAAGGACAAGACTAGTTATCACACCATCACAAGGCAACAACCAAACTAGAGACCAAAGACATAAACAGGTACCCCAAATCAAACAAATGATAGGGTCCAAACAAACATATCAAGGCCTTGGCATTACTTAAACAAAAGCGAATACAGAAATTAAACTTGCAATATTACCATTTGTCTATTTCACAATCCCAAGGAAGAATATAACTAAACCATTTATTTTACTAAATGAAGATATCATTAACTTACCAATTTTCCAATCGATGCATTATTAAATTTTTGATAATTCTAATAGCATATCATTTAAGTTTTCAGAATATCCAATGATGAACATTTCATTTTTCAATTACTTATATATTTTAGTATTCCATTTCTAAAGTTCCCAGATGACCTATATCATTCAAATCGAAAAATAATATATTCTTGAATAATGTATTATTTAAAAATCACCAAATAATAAACATATTTTATTTCCAAAAAAAAATTCCAATAAAAAATATTATTCTATCTAACCCCAAAAGATACTTCCTCACTAAGACTGATACCCAAATTAAATATTAATCATTATATATTTAAAATCCCCTCGGTAATTAAATATAAACAATTAATAATTTAATAGTACACAATTTCAAATTAAATATTATTTAATATATATTAATTTCCATTAATAAAATATATATTAATAATAATTTAATATTATACAAGTAAATATTAATTAATATATAAATATTAATCTTCATTAATAACTTATATATTAATAATATTTAATTTCTAATTAAAAACTATATATAAAAACTATAAATTTAATATATATACTTTTTTAAAAACTAAAAAAAAATAGTTAAAAAAAAAGGGGGAGGGCAGTTGCGGGCCCACCTCCCATCCATGGGAGTGGGGCGGTCGTGCCCTAGCCGCGGGACTATGGCCGCCACGGTGGACGCAGGTCCCTCGGCATCCACATAGTGGACGTGGGGAAGCCTACGGCCACCGCGGGGTTGTAGGACCCTGCTGCCACATGGTGGCTGTGGCCACCCTATGGACACAAGGCTCTACGGCCACCAACATGGTCGCAGACCCCGCGAGCTGCGGACTGCGTAGGGGGGAGGTGCGGGTTGAGCCCTCGACTCCCCGCCCTCCAACCCCAAAATAATTCGCCCAACACTAAAAAAAATTAAATTTCGATTTCGTTTAAAAGAAAGTTTGATTTTAAAATAAAATCAACAAACCCCCCAAAAAATAAACATAAATAAAATAAAATCCCCAATTTCCATTTATTCACAGTCTCTGTAAAACTTTCCAGAATGTCTAATAACACCATTTTGAAGATTTTTCTAGAATAATATTGGTTTTCCAAAACACATACTTTGTTGAATAACTAAACCAAACAAGCAAATCTTAAGCATAATGAAGATCATTTCCCCAACAACGAATCCACCCAATTCCCAAACTTTAAACTAAAATGCATAGATTTAAAACCCAAACCCCATTTCAATCAAGAAATTTCTTTTAAAACCAACCAGTCATTTTATTTTTATTTTTCTATCAACAAGGAAACAATTAAGAATCCTACCTCCATATGCAATCTTGGATGAAATTTGCTGAAGAGCCCAATCCTCCAGCTCAGGAAGTCCTTCTTCTCCTCCAAAATCACCAATTTTTTCCATCCAAAAAATATCTTTCCAAAAAAATCAACCAACCCAAAAATATTTTCCAGCCTAGGTTAAAATGGAAGAATATTTGACCTAATCCCCCATTTTGAATTTAAAACATCTTTTTAAATAAAAATGAAAAAACCATTCTTTTCAACTATTCAAATAATCTACACTTGCTTTTCTAATTAAAATTAAAAATGCTTCTCTCTCATTTAATTTTAATTTTCTCAATATTAACAAAGCTAACATTTATATTTCACAATATTAATGAGGGTAAGGTATTTTAATTAAATTAAATTCTCAAAATCAATCTTTCATACTATATCAAATATATATAAATTAAACTTGTTTTTCTAATAAAAATTGATTTTCTTAAATAATTAAAATTTACCTTTCTATTCCAAAAAGCAAAAGGGATTAAATTATTTCTATTTCGAATAAATTTAAATCTTCCCTTTCAAAATTCATAGAACTAAGTAAATTCAAGATTTAAAATTAATCATTAAATTAAACTTGCTACAAACATGAATAGAGCAATTTTTAAAAATAAATGTTTAATTATATAAAAGAAACCTACTTACTTTAGTTTCTTAATTACTAATGCATAAATGAACACATTAAATCAAAATAACTACTTAGGATTAAATACTGAATTTAACCACTTGCCAAGCACCCAACCCAAGAAAGCCAACCAAATACCCAATCTGCAAGCCCAAATGAAAAGGGAATTGATGGATCACAGGCGACGCTCACTTGAGCATGACTAGGGTAAGATGGGGGTTATACGACCACCTAATCCAAATTCTAAGGACAAAAGAGGTATACTCAACCCTACGAATCCCGATGAAGATGAACCTCACACCTAGGCGGTACTATACCTGTAATCTCCTACAACCAAGAGTCATATATGTTAGCTCTAGATCAATAACAAGAATCAGGGAAACAATTAAACTTACATAAGAATTGATGCAAAAGCACATTAACAGGTAATCATAATATCTGACTACAACATTACATCACGGTAAATCAACCATTCAAGAATGCCACATAAAAAGTCAACCAAGGTCAAATCGGTTTTACAAAGTTGACTAGGGTAGGGGCACTACAAAAAACATACAACAAATGTGATAAAGATGCAAAATCACTAAAAATTCTAATGAATATGCTAAAACTATTAACAAAAGCGCTACAACAAATAAAAAATGACAAAATCAAAAAACCTAATTACCGCTACATTTTAAAATTTAAAAAAATGACCTAAAAATGCATAAAAAATCCGTATAAGGCAAGATTAGGGGTACCTACCAGGGGACCGTTCACCATAGTCAGCTGGTCTCTCGAACCTACAGACCCGCTCAAATTGGTGCCCATGGTATGGAATCACCATGGTGGTAGTTGCCAGGACTCCAATCTCTCCAAAAGGCTCTCCTCACTTCACTCTCCAAGCTTCAAGTGTGTAAATGATTTGGTAATGGGCCCAACCTTACCTATTTATAGTCCATGTGTGACCTAATTGGAGATGTTTTGAATGTTTAATGTTTAGGGCAATTTTTTATTTAGAAAATAAAATTTTCACACATTAATCTAGCAAATTTTATAATTTTTGTGACATTGATCTTCTATTCAATTTTTTGAAATATTTTCAAAATTTTTTGTTGATCAATCTCTTGAGGGGGCATGCCATCGATATTTTACCAACGTTAGGGGCAAAATTGAGACTTGATTTAATTTTTAATTTTTCTTTGAAACAACATTGTTTCAACATTGTCTCAAAGAGGGCCAAAATATATACACCTAAAAATGGCTATGATAAATTAAATAAATATTTATTATATGTAATGTTTATTCTTCTATTAAATAAATAAATTTAAAAGTTTATTTATTTAATTCATTCATCATATTCTTCTATGCCAATTTATTAATTATCTATTACTTATCTAATTATTTCCATAATTCTTCTAAAGTCCTCTTTGATTAAATAAATTTAAATTATTTAATTGCATCTTTTCCACATCATTTCTTTCTCCACATCATCTCACTTGCCAACTCATTCCTCTGTGGCTAAATAAATTAATTTTTCCTAATTTTTAAATTAGCTACATTTATCTTCAACTTCTAGTCCTAGTCAAGAGGAGGAAGAAATGTAGTTGTCCTCCTACTGCCTATATTATCTTCACCACTCCTACATATTTGAAGGAGGTTTTGTCTACCTCACCCTAGTCAACATGCACTTGTCCTGCATTTTCTAGATCATCTCCAACAATCCTATATTCTTGGAGTTTCCCTCTCTGGTCAAGGTGAGCACACTACCACTTGGATTCTTCTTCCACCTTTTCCTCCATCTTGCATGTGTAGGAGGAACATCTTCCTCCTTTATCTCTCACATTCTAACCAATTATTCATATCCATTCATCTGTAAAGATTTACTCTCAACCATTGATCTTTTCCATGTAGGATTTTGCCATGCAAAGTCTATAAAAGATTCATTTCTCCAGCAATTTGAAACTAGTCATTATCTTGCAATCAAGTTATCTTAGAGAAAATCATAGAGCATTTAGAAATTCAAGTGTTCCTTTGGCTTAGCATAGGTTTTGCATAATTCTTATAGCTTGCATTTAGCATTCAAATACCAATGTTCGTTCATCTATTGTCATCTTGAAAACCAAAACTAGTGCAATCTAAGAGAAACCACATCAACAAGCAAGATCAAAGGTGATAGGACACAATGAGACAACAATTGAAGGTTTACTTGTTTTATTTTACTTCGTGTATTTGTTTCATTGGTAATCTTTGACGTTCTTTAGGATTTTGGAGTTTGTGGTAGCTTAGTATAGTCTTGCAGTTTTTACTTCATTTTTCCAAGTTACATAATGGTGTTTCAAGAGAAGGTATTCTTTATTATTGATCAATTTGAATCTAAGTTCAAAAATTTATAATTTAAGTTCTATTTATCGATTTTTTAAAATCCCACTCCAAGCTAAAAACACATTCATGGAGTGGAAGCCAACTCATACTCTCAAAACCATGCTTTTGTTTATCTAATAATAATGAAAATATTTTTAAATGTACCCAAGTATGATTTTGAATAGAAATAATTATCATTAAAAAGCATCATATATTATTAAACTACTCCATCATAGACTACTTCATTGATGATCAAAGTAATAAGAATTTAAAAAAAAAAATGAACTTCTTGAACTAATTTGTTTGTAACTATATTACTTGTAATATCATTTGTATTTGCTTTTCTTTTAACCTACCTAAGATCTTCATTGTTTAGCTTGGCAATTGACTCAATAGTCACTTTATTTCCATATCTATAAATTTCAAAACTTTTTCTCATCATAACCCATTCTTTTCTTAATATTAAAAATAATAAATTTTGGAGAACCTCCTTTTTTTTATTATTATCATAGCTAGCAAGATTTGTAGCTTAAAAAATTGTTATCTCTAACCTTGTATGGTTTTTCTTTGACTATATCATGTATATTGAACAATTAATCAAATGAATAACACAAATAGTTTGTATCAAATGAGACATTACATAGTGTAGAATTAAACTTTAGACGCATATTTTCATTTAGGTATGATACAAGTAATTGATCTAACAAATTATTTTCTTCTTTAAATTTTTATATTTCATCTAAATATTTTCCTTTATAAAGATTTTAGATAGTTTATCAAACTACAAATTTTCTTCTAATTCTTCAATTTTTTTTTATAATTTTGATTAGTTATTCTTAAAAAATATTCTATTCAAATATCAAATTTTTATTTCCTTTCTTCATTCTTTTACTAATCTTTCTTATTGAAACAAATTATTTCCTTATACAATTAGATTTTTTAGAGATATAAGAACTATTTAAATAATACCGGTGATGGTCATTTCGGTAGATTTGTGTGCCTCATATTATTTCCTCTATTTTTGATAATTATCCCTAGAGTATTTACTCTTTTATTTATTCTAAAAATTCTTAGAAATTAATAGAAAAATGGGTAGTACTTGTATTAATTTCCTTTCAAACAACTTATATATGATAATATACATGCACTTAAAGCTCTATAGAACAAATTTGAACCTTATATGTTTGGAAATTTTATGCCACTCTAATAAATTGGCATCTCACACTTAGAGAATTCCATTTTGAAAGAGACATACATATATTTTGTATAGATGATTGCATCCACCCCAATCTTTATTGAAATAATTGACATCTTTGTTACTAATTATTATAGTTGCCATTAGTTTTATATCCAAATTCGTTCTATATACTCTAGTCGGTATGCACAGAGCAGTCGGTTATAGAAGAAAGTAGTCACAGAGCCTAGTATTCACCGAGCTGTCTGTCGAGTAACATTCCATGTCTACCGAGCAGAAACAATGATACACTGAGTTGATATACACCGAGTGAAACGTGTTACCAGATTCATTGAATCTAGACACACATGGAAAAACGTTTTACAAGATCGAGGAACATAGAACCGTTATCACATTGGAAATTGCACTTAAAGATTGTGTATGATTTTGAGGTCATCTAACCAATGAAATATTTTGTATAGTTATTCATTTGATAAATCATGTTTGTAAGATTGAAGCAATGAATGTGATCACCGACATAAGAGATCTATTTATACAACATGGATTGAGATCAGATAGAGATATAGAGGTGTATGAAGCAAGACATGAGTGATACATAAGAAAGCACTAAGTGTTATGACTATTACAGAGACACAGAGGTCATTGAGAAGGATTTCAGAGAACAGTCAAAGAATAGAGTAAACAGAAGGGTTTACTGAGTTACTTTATGGGTTATCAAGGTATGCTATAAGCAAGGTAATCTCATTTTGAGCACATAGAATCTGCTATAACATTCCAGATGTAAAGTTGCAAAAATTTGTAAAGATTTTATTGTAATATTTTGAAGTTGTAAGAGAAACCTTTAACAGGGTAAAAGACTCTAACAAAGTCTATAAATTGTAAAGCCTTTAACCAGGTGCAACATTTAGAATAAGTGTTGTAAAATCCTTTAGCAAGGTAGATCTAAAGATCTTGATACTCCTAATAGGGTAAGCTATCAGAAATAGCTGAACATGTAGCTCTAACTGAGCAACCTTTATTATTGCAGTAGTGAAGTTGTGGGTGCCATCCCCACCGCAGTTTTTCTCTCTAACCAAGAGTTTCTGCGTAACCAAAATATGTGTTATGGAGTGAATCATGTATGATTGTTATTTATTTGTTTTAGCTTTATCTTATGTTACAGTAGTTTGTGGTTTATGCATAACAGTGAAGATATTTGAAGTACCGATTCACCCCTCCCCTCTCAGTACATTAGCTTTCCATATTGGGCCTAACAATTGGTATCAGAGCTTGAATCTTGGAAAAGGGTTTAATAGCCTAAAGAAGATCTTATCAATGGAAGGCTATAAACAATCTCGGAAAATTGTGTATCTGCAAGAAGAGTTGGATCATGCTAATCAAGTGATTGCAGACATGCAACGACAAATGCAAAAATCATTGAAAGTTATAAGGAGATTATCTGATGATTTGTAGGACCCTCAAGAGTTAGTGGAACAAATTGAAACATCATCTGAGAACTGTATATCTGAAGAGACTGAAGAGATGATTGAAGAACTGAAGGAGAAGAACAAAGCACTGACTGATCAACTAAAAGCAATGAAAAGAGGACATGAACATTTGAGCACATAGATGACTGAGAATCTTGATGCATTAAGGATAGCTGAAGATAAAGTAAGAGATCTAGAAAGAGAAAAACAACAGCTTGAAGCATTAGTATCTGAAAAGAATGATGACATCACAAGGTTGACTAGTATTCAACAAAATCTATCAGATTAATTGGGCTATGTACATCATGAAGCAAATTTGAAAGATGATGAGAATCAAGAATTGAAACTTGAAGTATCAAGGTTGACCAATGAACTTGAAACAGAAAATAAATCCAAGGAAACACTGAAAAAGAGTTATGAAGCATCAAAGATGTTGGATGAGCAACTGAATACAAGAAGACCCAACAAAGAAGCAAGACTCGGTTACAAAGGAAAAGACTCTACCGAGAAGGGAATTCATACAACCGAGAAAGGAGAATCATCAAAGTAAGCTGGAAATAAGAAGAATATCAAAGGAAAGAAGCATGTTTGCAACTACTGTGGAAAACAAGGTCACACTGCTAACATGTGCCATATCAAAAAAGGTAAGCAACCGAATGTCACTAGGTCTAATGGTTATTGTCACAATTGCAACAAATATGGTCACACATCTAACCAATGTAGGACAAAGTCTACTAGCAATTATAAGAAGGAAAAATTCAAAGGGTTTTGTAAAAATTGCAATAGATATGGACATAGAACCGAGGAGTGTTGGTTTAAGCAGAAAAACTATATGTGGTCTACACACCGAGCAAATACTAGAGGCTACCGAACTCACATAGATCCTTACTGACAGTATTCTGTAGTACCATGGGATTACAATACAAGGATATGGTGTGAATGTTGTGGAAGATATGGACATATAAGTGCCAACTGCTTTATAAGGTTTAGAATGAACAACCGGAGATCATGGAGAAATCCTGGTATGGCATGTTTTCATTGTCACAAAGTTGGACACTTGGCTAGAGATTGTAGAGATCAACCTAGAGGAGACACTGAGGAAATAAAAGGAAAGTTACAGATGATTTGGAAATAGAAGGAAATTGTGTCAAATGAAGAAAGCACCTTATCTACCGAGCTAGGTGCACCTATTCCAAATTAATCGGTAAAGGTATGAAGGGACTGCATTATCTCAAAGGTCAAATCTTAACAGTTCCTATTTCATCTTGTACATTAATTCAAAATCTGTATAATTAAAGATGCATTAGAAAATTTGAAATTTCATTAAAGTCTTTTGGAAGCCTGTCAAGTTGGTAAATGTAGGAAGTCTGGCTACTCGGTAAAAGCATAAAAAGAAGTAGTGGTATCGAGTGCATTTAATGTTTTCTGACCTAACTGCACAAAGCTCGATGAGGTACAATGAATACTTAAAGCTATTGCACGGTCATTTTTCACTCACCAAGTTTTCAAGAAAGCAGAGCAAAGAAAATCAAAGGCAATCAAACCTCCTCTGAAGCAAATTCAAAGGTATTTACATCAATCACAACACATTATCAAGATAGTTTACCGATCATATCAAGTTGTTATTATTTTCTAAGTAGAAAACGTCTACTGTTTGAAAGTCTTCAAACCCTAAGGATCTTTTGTTAGTATTTATCTAAAATCTGCAATGGCACCTAAGATCCAGAAGCCCATTGTTGTTGAGAACATTGAAAAGCCCTCACTGAAATACTCTTTAACTCCCAAAATTGCATTTGAACCAGATGACAAAACTACATTTTCACTCATTCCGAATAGAGTTTTATTAGTCGAGGATGTGGGATTCTTCACTAAGTGTCGAGTTGAGGAACTAGGTCATGTTGAGATCAAAGACACATATGATGAATTGTGTACCGATGGTAAAATGGATAGCAAATATGAACACATCAAAATCAAGGGATTAACCGAAGCCCTAACCTATCCACATGTCTTCAAACCCCAATGGGTCAAGTTTGTTCTGAGTAGAGTTCATGATGACTTCATGTGGCTAGAAGAGCAACCATTTAAGATCACCAAGGAAATCATTCATTTGATCACCGGCTACCCTATTTATGATCATGCCCGAGCTCAGAAAATGATATCATAGAAGGAATTGATAAGTTTAACCAGAGTAGAATCTAATTGCAGGGGACTAAAATTGAACAATGTCACTAATGCAGAGATAAAGTTTTCCATTAGAGTAATAGGTTATTGTTTCTTCCACTCGGCAAGGGAAAATAGTGTACCCTGTGCAGTAGTCGGCTTAGCATATAAAATTGTGAAGAAAAGCATGAAAATTGATTTATGTGAGGTATTGTTGAAAAACTTGTTTGAGAATCTCAATACCATAAGGAATCCAAAGAAGAACAATTTGGTTAATAAACTAAAATTTGGATCACTTCTGGTATGCATGTTTTTCTATTTTGAGAAATTCTTTCCATCAGTTGGTAAAGTTGTTTGGGAGCTACACTGACCAATCACCCATCAAATCAATAACTTCATCAAGAAGCTAGGTGATAATTTTAATGATATTATGGATGATTATTTCAACAAGTTTCAGGAGAAGATGCATAGCATATATAGAATTCCACCCAAGTTAGTGGAGAGATACAAGGATGACATATGTTTTGAAGTGGACACTGATTACTACTATGTTAATGCTATGGAACCGAGAACTCAATCTTTGCCACCTATGGGTTATGAGATTGATTTTGATATCACACAACAATAGATAGATGCTTTTCTTAAATTACCAAGGCATGCTACTGAGTTGAGGTATGGAACATATGAAAAAGTAAAGGAAAAAGTAAAAATGAGCATTGTAGTGCCCAAGGCTACAAGGAATGCAACAAAAATGATCAAGGCATTAATGGAGAAATTTGGAGAAGGTTCTTCCTCCACACCTGTCAAGGGCACTATAGCCATCATCGAAGAGGAATCTGAAGCCCAAGAGGTAGCTATAACACTGAGCACCGAATTGCCTAAAGGGAAAGTTTTGAAAAGAAAGAAACAGGATACATCAAAAGTATCACCGACTCCTCCAGCAAAGCGACCTAACACAAGAACATCTGCAACATCACCAAGTAAGAAACCAAAGAATGTTGCTACACCCAAGGTAACAAAAACTTACAAGAAATCTACTTGGAGACTCATTTTGACTAAAGAGTCTAGTGACACTGAATCTGAAGACAAAAACAAATTTCAGATTGTCAAGAGTACAAAGGTAAATGTACATAGTGTTGAAAATTTCTGTGCTAATCTGAAGCAATATAGTGGATTTGGATCATTTAGATATGTAAAATATGAATCCAGATTTGATGATTAAAAGAGACAAATAGAAGAAGCTGTCATCTGCACACTATTGAAATTCCGATTGGTCCCATTGAAAGTATGTAAATCTCTTCCAAATGAATTATATTTGCATATTGACAATAGGTGGAAGTATGCCATGGACTTAGAGAAATAGATGAGAGAAAGAAGTCTAGTACATCTTTTCCCAAATATGTCGGTAGATGAGATCACCGAACATCTGAAAAACTGCCACACAAAATTCCTAGTCAAGCAAAGAGCCTTGAAATTGATGAATGGCCTTTACTTGGATGTAGAGAATGAGACCAAAGAAAAATGGCAGGAAATCTTTCGAATCAAGAATGCTGGTGAGCAAGCTGAAGCTGAAATAGTTGATGTCACTGAGCAAAATCTTGCTGATACTATACAAGTTGATGAAGATATCATGTATACTGAGGCACCTGAACAGGAAATGATAGAAGGGAATGCTTATGCCCAACTTGTATCCAGTGAATCAGTTTTGGAACAAGTTCATCCCTATCCTCCGGTTAATCAGCCTATTTCAACTGAGGCCCCTTAGGATACGGAACAAGGCACAGAAGGTCACAAGTCAACAGCAGAAGAAGGTACTTCTCAAGAACAAACCTCTCAAGCTCCCTCTAGCACTGAAAATGTTACAACCAAGACACCAAGCTCAGAGACACCAAAGGACACTATAGAGGCTAAGGAAACCGACCAAAGTGTTGCCTCTATCAAGCAACCTACTGAGGGTCACCAAGCCTCACAAGCCATTATTTTGGTTCAACCGATAAAAGGTAAAGAAAAGAAAATGAAAAAGCATAGTTTCAAATTAGATTTGTCAAAACCAATAGTGTTGCCCAATGTTGATATATCCAAATTAAAAGGGCAAGCACTCATTGAATTTGGTGAACTATGCAAAGCCAAAGCCGAACATGAGAAGCAAATGGCTATTCAAAAGAAAAATAAAGTACTTCAGAAGGTGAAAGCACTCTTAATTGATATGCTACCTAAAGCAATAGTGACACAAGATGCCGCCATCCACATTCAATTGGATGAACTTCTAACCAAGATAGAAACATCTGGAGTAGATGCATCTAAATATTTGAGCAAGTTAAAGGACAAGGAGCTAACTACTAAAATGATTGAAGAGGTATAGAAAGCTATTGCTATTGGCAAAGTTAAACTTATCAAATTTATTGCTGAGTTGACCCCTCAACTCAAGCACATTCTTTATTTATTTCAGAAACTTTGTACATTTTCTTTATTCATTACAGATATCAAAAATAAAACTGAAGTGATTGAGAAAGAGATCACCGATCTCTCAAATAAGTTGACCACTGAGCCAAATTGCATTTAGAATTTTTATACAAAGCTACAAAAGCTCATGGCTCAACAATTGGAACTCAGAAATTAAGAGCACAAGATAAGGAAGGACATAATGACACTTCAAACATTATTCATTCCTCATCTTTCATCCGTCCAAGACCAGATCAACAAAGCTACCTCCCTATCCACTCAACAAGAGGGAAGCACCTTAGATGGACTAATTTCACTATTAGCTGACATTACAGCTCAAAATTCACTCATGGACAATGTTAAGGATGCCCTCTCTGCCGCTCTCACCGATGCTGGAATGAAGTACAAATCCATTTTTGACCAGTTGCCACCACCGAATGGTAACTAAGTTTTGATGTTTGTCAAAAAGGGGGAGTGAGTATCATATCAAAGTATACAGGGGAATGTATTATATAGGGGGAGTATACTGAGCAGAACAAAGTATTCATATGCACAGTTAATTTTGACAAGAAGAGCAGTGAACCGACCACTACACCGAGCAATGATCACCAAACAAAACCAAGTAGAGAATATTGATCACCGAGCATGCAAACTCAAAGTTTTGTACAATATATTGATAAGGGGAGTATATCTGAATATACTATTTCATTGACAAAAGTATATGTTGTCAGTTTTGTCAAAATTTTGTAAGTATATAGATTTTTTGAGTTATGACTTTGAAAGTCGTTTTGTCAAACATCTCAACTAATGTCAAAAGGGGAGATTGTTACTACTTATTATAATTGCCATTAGTTTTATATCCAAATTCATTCTATATACTCTAGTCCATTACTACTACCGAAACATTCATTCGGTATGCACAGAGCAGTTGGTTATAGAAGAAAGTAGTCACAGAGCCCAGTATTCACCGAGCTGTCTACCGAGTAACATTCCATGTCTGCCGAGTAGAAACAATGATACACCAAATTGATATACACCGAGCGAAACATGTTACCAGATTCATTGAATCTAGACACACATGAGAAAACGTGTTAAAAGATCGAGGAACATAGAACCGTTATCACATTGGAAATTGCACTTAAAGATTGTGTATGATTTTGAAGTCATCTAACCAATGAAATATTTTGTATAGTTATTCATTCGATAAATCATGTTTGTAAGATTGAAGCAATGAACTTGATCACTGACATAAGAGATCTATTTATACAACATGGATTGAGATCAGATAGAGATATAGAGGTGTATGAAGCAAGACTTGAGTGATAAATAAGAAAGCACTGAGTGTTATGACTATTACAGAGACACAGAGGTCACTGAGAAGGATTTCAGAGAACAGTCAAAGAACATAGTAAACAGAAGGGTTTACCAAGTTACTTTATGGGTTACCGAGGTATGCTATAAGAAAGGTAATCTCATTTTGAGCACATAGAATCTGCTATAACATTCCAGATGTAAAGTTGTAGATATTTGTAAAGATTTTATTGTAATATTTTGAAGTTGTAAGAGAAACCTTTAATAGGGTAAAAGACTTTAACAAAGTCTATAAATTGTAAAGCCTTTAACCAGGTGCATCATTTAGAATAAGTGTTGTAATATCCTTTAGCAACGTAGATCAAAAGATCTTGATACTCCTAATAGGGTAAGCTATCAGAAATAGCTGAACATGTAGCTCTAACCGAGCAATTTATTATTGCAGTAGTGAAGTTGTGGGTGCCATCCCCACCACAGTTTTTCTCTCTAACCAAGAGTTTCCGCGTAACCAAAATATATGTGTTATGGAGTGAATCATGTATGATTGTTATTTATTTGTTTTAGCTTTATGTTATGTTACAACAGTTTGTGGTTTATGCATAACAGTGAAGATATTTGAAGTACTTATTCACCCCTCCCCTCTCAGTACATTAGCTTTCCATATTGGGCCTAACAAGCTTATGCTATGCGTACATTAGGAGATTATGTATTTTCTAGCTTGTCACATTGGAATTCACTCCAAAATCTCAAAATAAATCTACACCTTAAACGTATCTTAAAATTAATAGAATAGATATTAAAAAGGGGCAGCAACTATATTAGCACTTCTCTAATCAAACTTGCCTAGAAAGAGTTATTGCTCCTCTTGTTTGGCATAAAATCACCCAAATAATCTTTATAACAGCTAAAATTTCCTTTCAAACAACTTATGTATGATGGTATTGTTGGCATTACAATAGAAAGGAGATTGTTGGCATTTCAATAAGGATATTGAGAAGGTTGTTGGAGATTATTGATATAATTGAAGAAGGATGATTACTATCTTTATAATATTATTTTGTCATTGATGTCAAGAAATTGATTTTCTGATTCAGTATGATGTTGCCATATCTTGAGAAGATTGATTTTAAGAGAATTAAGATGTCGGTAAAAGACATAGAAATAATGTGATGAATAAGGGGAGAAATAAGTTATTCAATGGGCAACTATTACCGAGTTATACAATGATGAGATCATGATGTTTAGATTGTTTTGATATCCTACACATGTTGTTACTATACTATGTCACCGAGCAAAGAATCTAGTCAGTAAACCCTAAGGAACCTAGTTGGTAAACCTTAAGGTTATCGATATCAGTTAATGAAGGCGGAATGTCTACTAAGTAAAGTTTAGTATTTACCAAGCCGTAATCGAGTTATAATAGACCGCATTGGATGGATAAAAGAATTATTTTATGAAGGATGTTGATGAGCTAGAGATGAATAGATGATTGGTATGCCATGCATGAATTTTGTTAAGGATCTACGGCAATGGAAAATCAAGAGGAAGATCTACAGCACAGATTGAACCGCAATAACCTAGCACAAGTTCCTAGGAAGGAATGGAAGTTCCAAGGCGAGGTAAAACATTTTCAGATCGAAGGATACATTAAACCTAGTCAAGATTGATGATCTGATGGCTAAGATTGATCATGGGAAATGTGATTAAGGAGATTTAGCGGTTAGCAAATTGTTTATAAATAAGAATTTGTTGATAAACAATGTATGCAGGCAAGTGTAAGCCCAGGGATGCTACATAGTGATTACCGAGCACAAAAGCTTATAGACCTATTTGAATAACAGAGTAGGGAGCCCAGTAGAGGGACTAGATAAGTCCTATGACAAGATTATTTTCAGCAAATAAGAATCTGCTTTAGCATTTTAGATGTGAAGTTGCAGATATATTTTATTAATGTTGTTTATTTTGTAAGTGACGGAAAATCTCTTAACCGAGTGGACTTAACAGTCTTATTTGTAAACCCTCTAGCAAGGTAACATTCTAAATGAGTGTTTGAAATCCTTTGACAAGGTCACTTCTAACAAAGTGAAGATCCCAATAAATCTGAGGGAAATCCCTTAACCGGGTCACATCTAGCAATGTGTTTGTAATCTTTAACAGGATTTGCTTTTAACCAAGCATACTCTAGAAGGGTATATTTCTTAATGGGTCCGAAATCCCACAATGGTTTTTCCCTATTTGAGTTTCCATGTTAAATTTGATGTTATATGTGTTATGATGATTATGTGTTTATGAGTTAGCATGTTTAGCAGTTTTTGTTATATTGCTGAAGTATAAGTTACTGAGGTTGGATCTATTGATTTCATGGAAGATTAAGTTTGTATGATTCACTCCCCCCTCTCATATTGTTAGCTATTGGCATCAGAACTTTACAATTGTTATCAGAGCTTTGGACTCTGGAAGAAAAGTTTAAAGGTACTTAAGGCAAAGATCCGAAGATGTATAAAAGGGATACAACAAAGTTGAACAAGTCAAGTTTCTCCACATGGCAGAAAAGGATGAAGCTGCATTTATTAGGAATTGGAGAATATGCAACATATTATTTGGAGAATGATTACATACCACCAAGCACCAACCCTATGACCTTGGAAGAGATAAAGGCAAAGCAAGAACATATTCAAGCTATGATTGAAATTACATCAGCATTGACCGACTCAGAGTTTATTGATCTAGAAGGCTGTAATGATGCAAAAGCAATATGGACCAAGCTCATATCTGTGTATGGCGGTGATGAACATGTTCAAAGAGGAAAAGTAGATAGTTTAAGAGGACAACTTGAATCCATGAGAATGAATTAAGGTGAGAACATAACGCAATACAGTACAAGGTTAAAGGAGACTGTCAATCAAATCAAAGGAGCAGGAGGAACTATTGAAGAGAAGGATGCCACAAGTAAGCTATTGAGAACCCTTCTACCTGCTTATGCAATCCGAGACTCTGCAATCAATGAACTAAGGTCTGTACCAAATATGTTAGTTTCTTTGGATTCTACTATTGGTAAGCTACATGCATTTGAGTTAAGTAATTTTGATAATAGTGGGTCTTCAGTAAATAAAGTTGAATCCACATTCAATTCTTTTCATATTGGTGAATCTGATGATACAATGATAGAATGAGTAAGTACTCTGAAGGGAATCATAGTGGAGAAAGTCAAAGATTTCGTAAGAACATGGAAGAAGTGCACAAACTGTATGAGGAAATAAAAAAGAAAGAAGAGTTTGAAGCATTATTAGCTAGGAGGTTACCGAGAGGAAAAGGTAAGTATAAAGGAAAGCTACCTTTAAATGTTTTAACTATGATAAAATAGGACATATGGCTTCTAACTGCCCTGACAAAGAATCTAGTGAAAAGAGAGAATACCAAGATAACAAGCAGAAAGACAATCACTACAGAGGACACCGAGACTTCAGAAGGAGAGATAGAAAGACATGTCTAGTAGCTGATGAGGAATCCAATGATGATAAATCTGATGAAATGGATACAAAGGAAGTTGTTTATGTGGCTATTAAGGATGAATCAGATGAAGAAAGGTATGAAGAAAAAGCCCTAATATCTCACATAAATAATAATAATTCTTGGATCATAAACAGTGGATGCTCACATCACATGACGGGTGATAAACACAAATTTGTTAAATTAGAAGATTATGATGGGGGCTATGTAAGATTTGGTAATGATGCACCATGTCCGGTAAAAGGTAAAGGCTTTATCAAACTTCTTAACAATGCTAAATGTGATGACGTATACTGGGTTGGAGGTTTGAAATAAAATTTGTTGAGTGTAGCACAGCTAAACAATACAAGATACCGAATAGAATTCCAGAAGGGATGTGTCAAAGTTCATGACAAACATGGAAAGTTGGCTGCTACCGGGACACAAACAAAAGGTAATACATTTCATCTTGACTCAACTCAAAACAAGTGTCTTTATGAAAAGATAGATGATACCTGGTTATGACATAAAAGGTTTTGTCATGTAAATTTTGATAGTTTGATCAAAATAAGTAAGAAGCACTGAGTAAGAGGTCTATCGAGTTTAGAAAAACCTGAGAATGCTATGTGCCGAGGATTCCAAATGGGTAAGATGACAAGATCAAGCTTTACAAGTAAGTCCTACACTTCTAAAGGAATTTAAGATCTAGTACACACTGATCTTTGTGGTCCCATGAAAGTTCAAAGTTGTTATGGTGATAAATATTTCATATTATTTGTTGATGATATTATTTTTTGTGGTAATGACTCCTTATGCAAGAACTTTGGAAATGAAATGTGCAAAGAATTTGAGATGTCATAATCGGTGAGATAAAGTATTTTATAGGTTTACAGATACTACAAATCAAAGATGAGATTTTTATTACTCAATCCAAGTACACAAAGGAAATGTTGAAGAAATTTGGAATGGAGGATTCTAAACTTGTAAGTACTCCTATGACTACTAACTGTAAACTATCAAGAAATGATGAATCTGCATCTATTGACGAGACACTTTACCGATCTATGATTGGAAAGTTGCAATATGTTGTTCACAGTAGACCAGATATAGCACATGCAGTAGGTATTGTTGCAAGATTTTCTGTAGATCCCAAAGAAACCCATATGACAACAATTAAGAGAATTTTCAGATACCTGAGAGGCACTGAAGATTATGGCTTAGTATATGAAAAGAGGAATGATTTTGATTTAAAAGTTTATACTAATGCTAATTGGGCAAAAAACATTGATGACAGGAAAAGCACAAGTGGTGGAGTTTTCTTTTTAGGAGAAAGACTAGTAAGTTGGCTTAGCAAGAAACAAGGATGTATTTCACAGTCAACAACATAAGCTGAATATGTTGTTGCGGCATTGAATTGCACTAATATAGCATGGATCAAGCAACTGTTGGAAGGTATAAATGAGAAAGTTATCGAGCTAGTAACTATATTCTGTGATAATACGAGTGCCATTAACATTTCAAAGAATCTGGTAATGCACTCTAAGACAATACATATTTCCATCAAGTATCATTATCTCAGAGAAGAAGTTCAAGAGAACAAAGTTGTGCTGGAATATATCAGTTCAAAGGAGCAAATAGAAGACATCTTCACAAAGCCACTGCCAAGGGACACTTTTGAGTATCTCTGAAGCAAGTTAGGGGTCCTACCCCTATCTTCCACTCACTGACAGAGTTTGGTGAAAGCATCAATTTGATGAATCTACAGAATATTATGTGTGGATTGATGCTGATTTACGCACTTTAGGAGGTTTTTCTAAAGGTGTGCAGGAAATAGTGAATAGAGACAAGTTGCTCTGACCAAGACTAAGTTGATACATGTGTAACACAACAAGGCAAATCACTTCACAGCAGAAGAGTTCATGATTTAGATCTTTTACTTTTTGGCATTGTTGTCAAAGGGGGAGAAGAATAAATGGTAGACTAAATAGTAACGCCCAAAATGAAGAAGATAACAGAAGACTAATGACAAGGGGAGAAGTTTACTGAAAAAAGGAGAAGACTAAATGCAAGATAACAGCTCAGAAGACTAATGAAAGAGGGAGAAAGCCTAGAAGACTTCAGAAGAAGAAAATAGCTCAAGGATAATAGGAGAAGTCTTCACAGCAATCTGAATCCGAATCAGTTGGAATAAATCAAGTTGGTATTGTCATTTAATTGTTGGTTTTGCAATCAATGTCAAAGGGGGAGATTGTTGGCATTACAATACAAAGGAGATTGTTGGCATTTCAATAAGGATATTGAGAAGGTTGTTGGAGATTATTGATATAACTGAAGAATGATGATTACTGTCTTTATAATATTATTTTGTCATTGATGTCAAGAAATTGATTTTCTGATTCAGCATGATGTTGCCATATCTTGAGAAGATTGATTTGAAGAGAATTAAAATGTTGGTAAAAGACACAGAAAGAATGTGATGAATAAGGGAAGAAATAAGTTATTCAATGGGCAACTATTACCGAGTTAGACAATGATGAGATCATGATGTTTAGATTGTTTTGATATCCTACATATGTTGTTACTATACTATGTCACCAAGAAAAGAACCTAGTCGGTAAACCCTAAGGTTATCGATATCGGTTAATGAAGGCAGAATGTCTACCAAGTAAAGTTTAGTATTTACCGAGTTGCAACCGAGTTATAATCGATCGCATTGGATGGATAAAAGCATTATTTAATGAAGGATGTTGATGAGCTGGAGATTAATAGATGATTGGTATGCCGCGCATGAAGTTTATTAAGGATCTACGGCAATGGAAAATCAAGAGGAAGATCTACAGCACAGATTGAACCGCAATAACCTAGCACAAGTTCCTAGGAAGGAATGCAAGTTCCAAGGTGAGGTAAAACGTTTTCAGATCGAAGGATACATTAAACCTAGTCAAGATTGATGCTAAGATTGATTATGGGAAATGTGATCAAGGAGATTCAGTGGTTAGCAAATTATTTATAAATAAGAAATTGTTGATAAACAATGTATGCGGGCAAGTGTAAGCACAGGGATACTACATAGTGATTACCAAGCACAAAAGCTTGAAGACCTATTTGAATAACAGAGTAGGGAGCCCAGCAGAGCTACTAGATAAGTCCTATGACAAGATTGTTTTCAGCAAATAAGAATCTGCTTTAGCATTTTAGATGTGAAGTTGCAGATATATTTTACTACTGTTGTTTATTTTGTAAGTGACAGAAAATCTCTTAACCAAGTGGACTTAACAGTCTTATTTGTAAACCCTCTAGCAAGGTAACATTCTAAATGAGTGTTTGAAATCCTTTGACAAGGTCACTTCTAACAAAGTGAAGATCCTAACAGATCTGAGGGAAATCCCTTAACTGAGTCACATCTAGCAATGTGTTTGTAATCTTTAACAGGATTTGCTTTTAACCGAGCATACTCTAGAAGGGTATATTTCTTAGTGGGTCCGAAATCCCATAGTGGTTTTTCCCTATTTGGGTTTCCACGTTAAATCTGGTGTTATATGTGTTATGACGATTATGTGTTTATGAGTTAGCATGTTTAGCAGTTTTTGTTATATTGCTGAAGTATAAGTTACTAAAGTTGAATCTGTTGATTTCATGGAAGATTAAGTTTGTATGATTCACCTCCCCTCTCATCTTGTTAGCTATTAGCATCAGAACTTTACAGGTATACATGCACTTCAAGTGTATAGAACAAATTTGAACCTTATATGTTGGGAAATTTTATGCCACCTTAATAGATTTGCATCTCACACTTAGAGAATTCCCTTTTGAAAGAGACATGATGCAGGAGCATCCCCGGTTCATAGCAACCTTGCATCAACCAAAAACATTTTCCTTTCTATTTTACTTTCTGTTTGTAGTTTCAATTTTTCTTTCTGCATGTCCTGGTTTTGGCTCATAGGTTCCTATGGAGTTGTATTCTTCTTGAAAACTTGATCATCTTTCTTGCTTCCAAACCGCATCGCATTTGGATCATTTTACGACAAGATATCGCTACCGGTTTCCAAGACAGATTCCTGTTACCGGTTGTTCCTTTTTTTTTGGTTGCCTAGACCTATTTTGGTGATCTACCAGAACCCCCTTCTGAAGCTTGCGGAGCCTTGGGCATTGATTCTAATGTTCCTTGGTGTGTGGCTGACCTTTTCCCATGATCCATGTTTCATCCTTTGGATTTTCCGGAGGAATCTCTTGGCGGAGGCCAACCTTGTTTATTTTGCACGTTAGGTCTTATTCTTTGGGTTTTGATCTCTTTTAGGCTGACTGGATCCTTTGGATATATATATATATATATATATAATTGTAATTGCACATTAGAATGTAATAAATCAGAGAATCAAGTAGCTAGATTGTGCGTAGAAGATAGATCTCACGATTCAAGGTCCCGATTGTGACCTATTATGTATGTTCTACTAGGTCTGTGAGTTGGTATGCTATAACCCAGTTGTTACCGGTTGGATGCAATCAATTTTCATGCAATAAAACAATTTGTTCTACATTGCCTCCATCCTATCTTTGTGTTTCCGTTGTGTTTACTCTTGTTGATTGGTCCAAATTGATCTCTTTAAGGTCCCTCCTCACCGGTGACTGCTCCAAGTGTTATCAGAGTGAAGTTTCATTTCGGAGGTTGTGTGTCCTGAAATTTTGTAGGGTGGCGGATTGCAGATCCGACCTGCAGCTACAAAGGACTAGTGTGAATGATGGCATGAAGAGGATCTAGGAATGGTGGAGTGCATGGGATTGCAAACCCTATTGTGATGGAGATTTTGTGAGGTATAGTAGCCTAGTTAGAAGCCATGGAGACAGCCCAGAGAAGAGGCCAACATATTGAAGATATAAGTGAAGATGAAGGAGAAGAAGCCCCGATAGAATAAGCAAAACTACCAGCGGTTGATCTGGATGAGGAAAGGTTTTTGAGGGTTTTGAGTAGGGTGAATACTAAACCTCATTTTACCCCACTGGAATATGATGGGAAGTTAGATTTGGATGAATTGATAGATTGGATCTCGAAGATGGAGAAGTATTTTGATTTTGAAAACACTGCAGAAGAGAGGAAGGTGAAATATGTCTATACTCGGTTGAAAGGTCATGCATCTCTTTGGTGGGAGCATTTGCAAGTTGATAGACAGAGAAGAGGTAAAGAGAAGATTAAGACATGGGATTGGATGATTGCTAAGTTGAAGTCAAAGTTTGTGCCGGTGAATTATCAAGTGGATTTGCTCTGAAAGTTGCAGAATTTGAGATAGAAGGAATCTAGTGTGAAGGAATACATCGAAGCATTTTACAAGTTGAATATTAGATTCGAACATGTTGATGATGAAGTTAAAAAAGTTGCAATATATTTGAATGGATTGCAGATGTCTATACAAGATTAACTCAGTTTGATCAAATCGGAGACTGTAGAAGAGGCTTACCAGTATGGGTGAACTCACAATAATGGTTCCCACTTTTTTGCCACTTTTGACATTGAGATGAACATTTTTAAAATAATCTTCAACTTCTGAGAACTATAACTTTTAAACTATTAAGAATTTGAAGATGATGTAAATTAGCGATTTGTAGCATTTTGTCTGTAGATTCTATATATATTTTTTTCAAATTTTTTTGAAGGATTTTTTTTTAATTTTTCCATCTCCCTCGAAATGTAGTTTTTTACAACAAACTACATTTTTTAAGAGTGATGTGCCTCCCAAAATGCATATCTTTTTTTCTATAAATGATAAAAACTCAATTCTTTTGAATTTCGGATTGTAGCATCAATATCGAGGGCTTACAGTTGGTTTGATAGTGATATGTTGAATAATTTTTATTTTATTAAGTTTTGAAGTCCGACTAGTCATAATTCAGACATAGGTTTGAGTTTGAACACATAACTTGTTATATATATATATATATATATCAATTTTTATTTTTATTTTTGTTAGAAAGAAGACATGAATACCTGGGACATAGATATTTTTCAGAATTTTTTTGAATTGGTTTCCTATTTTTCCCAATGTGTTGAATAGAGAAGTTCATGTTCAGTGAAAACCTATGTTTGTGTTGGTGTAAATAATTATTCATCTTGGATATTATTACACTTACTTAAGTTTACTTAGGAAATGCATTTCATAGTAGTTTGGGTATGAGACACTTGGGTGTTTGTGCCACATTGGGATAGTGTATGTAGGAGAATTTCCACCTTTTATGGTGTTGATCTTGTTGTTACACTCCACATTCAGTGGGTGATCCACCTCATGTGGACTATTATATTGTTTCTCCTACCTACCCACACCTATTTCCTACCTACCCTTGTTTCTTATTGAGCCACATGTCATGTTTGTGTGCTCACATATCCATAAGCCTTGCCTATATAAGCAGGCTCATCTACATTGTATGTAAAAATTGAACAATTGATCATTTATCTATTGATGAGAATATAGTTTATTCTTATCCTATATTTTGTTTCTATTGTACTTTTCATTGAGTTCTTGATCTTGGCAAAATCTCACATGGTATTAGAGCCATTGGGGCTTCATTGATTGGTTTTTGGAGACATTGTGGAAGGCTTCTATTTTTGGATCTGAGGGATTGCATATTTTGGAGGCATCTTAGAGCGTTTTTGACCTCACCATTGCATCCGAGAGGCCATTTCCATAAAAATCGGGTATAAATTCGACCTATTTTGGTGAAAATCGATTTTTGGGTGTGGAGAAAATTTTCTGCCCAATTTGGGCGGTATGGTACGGAATTTTTGGATTTTTTTCAGAAAAAAAAAATAAAAAATTATGAAAATTATTTTCCAGTTTGAAATATTCTTTTTTTTTGGAAATTATTTTTTGGGATCCGTGCCTTCTGCCTAGTCAGCAGCGCACAGTCAGTGCCACATCAGCAGTCTAGTTGGTTGCCAAATCACCCTGCCACGTCAGCAGCCCAGTTGGCTGCCACATCACTTGCCAAATCACTTGCACAGTCAACACCAAGTCAGTGCCCAGTCAGCCATGAAGTTTGGGCGACGTTCATATGGCCGTCAAATTTAACCCCATAGTCCACTGACATCATCATTTTTTCAAAAAATTTGCAGGTCCCTCTCATTGAGCTTTTTGATTTTGCAGTTCAACTTCAAATGGCCATATCTTGCTCATTTTTGCTCCTTTTTTGGTGAATTGTTTTTTGAAATGGGCTAGAATTTCATGTACTTTCACATGGTGGAATTATTGTCTGATTTTGATGGACAGAATTTTCATAATTCTCAGTTTTTGGTGACTGTACCTGTCCAATCCTTGTTTATGCAACTTCTAGGTCTCCATTCGGGCTCATACGAACTCCTTTTCAGGTGCCATTTTTTTTGAAAGTGCATTATTTTTTGTCTACTCTCAGAATATGCTATTAGTTTGCAGTAATTGTGGGTAGAAATTGTATTTTCATCATATGGTCTTATTTGGCCAATTTGGCATTTGTATCACATAGATCTATCTTTCTGATCTTTTGCTTTGAAGTTATCAGCCTATTGGGGCAGTTGTAAAACAAAATCAAAATTCCACCTTGCCATTCTTTGCAAGTGGCCTATTGTACATGCACTACATATAAAGTGCCAAAATCATCATTTTTTGGGGGGGTACTTTGATTGAGTGAATTTGGGAGGGTGTCTCTTGCGCTTTTGTGATCTTGTGTTCCTTCCTTTCTGCTGCTATGGGTTTTTCTAAGTTTCCTCTCTTAACTCCTCATAATTATGCTACTTGGAAAATTGATGCATGGAGTAAACTTATGGGAAAAGGACTAACTCATTACATTGATGGAACTATTGTTGCTCCCGCTGATCCTAAGGTTGATCCAGTTGGTCACTTGGATTGGCTCGCTAAAAATATCATGGCAATTAGTACCTTAAGAAAGTATGTATCAAAGGATCTCATTTTTCATATTGAGAAGTGTACTCTAATCAAGGATACTTGGCAAAAGTTTTAAAACTTGTATGGTCATGTTGATGAGATTAGGGGATATCAAATTGATAGTGATCTCACCATGTTAGATCCCAAGACCTTAGATACTATACAAGATTATGTCACTAAGGCAAATGAGTTGAGGGCACAACTCAAAGATTGTGGCATTGATAAAAAGGATACTCAATTGATATTCAACTTGATAGGCAAGCTTCCACAAGAATATGCAACATTTGTTTCTAGTTTCCAAACCCATAGGATGACAATGGGTTCAAGCTACACAATGCCTACATTTGATGCTTTCAATGAAATGTTGATGATGGAACAAACTAAGTTGATAAGCATGGGCATTCTTAAGGCTTCTAAGTCTCAAGCATTAGTGGCAAATCAAGGGAACAAAGGAAATCAAGGAAAGGACAACTCAAACAAGAAGAAATGGCAATCAAAGCCTAAGGACAAAACATCATCCTCTCCACAACAAGGAGATTCATCCTCTTCCAAGAGGGATAACTCACCAAAGAGGGAGAGACCTACTTGTGCCTATTGTAAAAAGTTTGGTCATGAGGAACGTCGTTGCCATTCTAAGAAGATTGATGAGCTCACACATATCATCAAAAAGCATAACATTGATTTGCCTGATGTCTACAAGAAGGATGATTCATCAACTTCCACTTCTTCACATTCAAAAGGAAAAGGGCAAGCATTCATGGCTTCTACAAGTGGGAAGACTCACTCTTTTGGGACAAGAAAAGGAAAAGCTCTATGTGCTACTATCAGTCATGATTGAGAGAGATGGCTTCTAGATTCAGGGGCTTCTCATCATATGGCATCTTCACAGTCTATGTTCTCTACATTTGAGCCTTGCACCATGCAGCAGATATTTATGAGCAATCATACATACATGGATGTGATTGGGAAAGGATTTATTGACATTGGGGATAACTCCTTCAATAATGTGTTGTGTGTACCCCACTTGACAAACAATCTCCTTTCTATCTATCAAATCACACATGGTGCAACTAAGAGAGTTGTGGAGTTCACACCCGAGTCAGTTTTCATTAGAGACTTGGAGACTAGAGCTATCATTGCGACTGGGGTGGTTGATCATGCATCTCGGTTATACTCCTTTTTAGATTTTGTTGATGATGATGATTTCACATTTGATGATTCTACACATAATGATCACACTTCTTGTGATGGTTCTGATTTTGAGGAGAACTTTGGGCACTTGAACATGGGGATTCTCACATGTGAACCCGTTCTTGAGTCTTGTATTTCATCTCCTCATATTGATATCGCATCACCTATTGCACCTGATGATGCAGATAGTGCGACAGTTTTGCCTTCATGTGATTCAGTGTAGCAGGATATTCATTGTCTTCCAGCTTCAGATTCATGGGATGATTACTTGACAGACATTGCAGGTTTATTTATGGATTCCTACATTGCAAATTTGGGAGACATCATTGATGACATGCATCTTCTCTTTGATGAAGGTGATCCTTCTTTGATTGTTGCGAGGGAACACTCTAACCCTCTTGTTCATTCTCTACATGATCATTCTTTCGAGGTTGACATGATTGTGGATACTTATGTATAGCAGTTGGAGGAGGTTTCTTAATTTTTTGAGGAGACATGTGAGTCTTTGGGACATGTTCTACATCCATCTCCACTAGATCTTGGAGTGCCTTTTTCAGCAGTGTGGCATAGTTTACCACCTTTGGAGGGGATATCTTTCAGCATCAACATGGGGACACTGGAGCAGTTTTCAGAGATTCCTTTCATCATGAGTTTTTTTCATACATCTTCCCTTCATGATTGGGGAGACTTCATGGATACACCTTTGTTTTTGTTTCTTCCTAAGGGGAGGAATATTGTTCAACGTTCGTGGAGCAGTTTCTTCATACATCGATCTTC
The DNA here is from genome assembly GCF_030272615.1 of Cryptomeria japonica. NCBI lineage: Eukaryota > Viridiplantae > Streptophyta > Pinopsida > Cupressales > Cupressaceae > Cryptomeria > Cryptomeria japonica. The sequence continues at coordinate 126,491,444 of NC_081412.1, read as the reverse complement.
TTTCATTGGTACAGATTCCACATTGAGGGGGGGCTTCCTAGCTTCTCTTCTTCTCTCATATGGGGGGGACTTTTTCCTCACATGGGGTTTTTTCCTTCACATTCTTCTATGAGAGTTCTCTTGTATTTTTTCATCTCTCTTTTGGGAGAGGGTTTTTTACCATTGGGTTTTTCTCTCTTTCCCCATTTTGTGAGAGATTTCATTGCATTGGTTTTCATGCATTTGCATTTGTACATGGGTACCTAACATGGCCTAGTAGCCGGGACCCCTCTTGCATTGCTTAGTTGCACTATAGACTTAAGTGCATTCCCCTAAGTTGCACTTAAGGGGGGGTGTTGGTGTAAATAATTATTCATCTTGGATATTATTACACTTACTTAAGTTTACTTAGGAAATGCATTTCATAATAGTTTGGGTATGAGACACTTGGGTGTTTGTGCCACATTGGGATAGTGTGTGTAGGAGAATTTCCACCTTTTTATGGTGTTGATCTTGTTGTTACACTCCACATTCAGTGGGTGATCCACCTCATGTGGACTATTATATTGTTTCTCCTACCTACCCTTGTTTCTTATTGAGCCACATGTCATGTTTGTGTGCTCACATATCCATAAGCCTTGCCTATATAAGTAGGCTTATCTACATTGTATGTAAAAATTGAACAATTGATCATTTATCTATTGATGAGAATACAGTTTATTCTTATCCTATATTTTGTCTCTATTGTACTTTTCATTGAGCTCTTGATCTTGGCAAAATCTCACAGTTTGGTACAATAAAAAAAACAAGTTCATAATAAACTCAAGATGTAATAAAATTACAGTCATTGGAAAGCTTGCTTCATAGACTACCATACTACATTTTGGGTTGTCAAGATAATTCCATTTGAGCCTTCAACCAGAGGTTTGAAGGCCAAAAGTCTGCAGAAAAATATTGAGAGCTTCAGAGAAGTGTAAAAAAGGGGGTTCGAATGAAGGGGGGTTCGAGCGAACCCCCCCAATATAATTAAAAAATGACATAAACAAGCATTAAAGGTGCTTCGCTCGAAAAAGGGGGTTCGAGCAAAGTGGGGGGCTCGCTCAAACCCCAAAGGGTAGTTTATTCGAACACCCCCACTTCGCTCGAACCCCCTCCAAATTTTTTTTCTTCTGTCTCGTTTTTCCTTCATGGATGAAAGTGGGAACCATTATTGTGAACTTACCCTATGCCCTTAAGGTAGAAGAGAAGTTAAACAAAAGACATGAGTAGAAGCAGAGAAGTAGAGGTGGAAGGTTTGCTGGAGGAACATTTCAAGGAGGAAGAGGATACACCAGAGGAAGAGGAACTAGTACAGATCGGAGCAAGGACAAGGAAGTGATCAAAGAAGGTAATTCATATTGGAAGGATGATAGAAATTTCCACCAAAGGAGAGAACCGGATGGTTACCAAAATGAGAATTTTGGAAGGCAAGACAAGAGGACATTTAGAGGAACCTGCTTTAAGTGTGGAGGAGAAGGACATCGTGCATTTGAGTGTAAGAAGACATAAGCTATCAAAAGAGCAGCGGTAGTGAAAGAAAACCCCATCGGATCCGACAATAAACCGCAAGATGGAGAACTGTTGGTGATGAGGAGAGCTTTGTGTCATACCAGAGGAGATGAAGAGCCCTTGCAGAGGAAGAGTCTATTCAAGACCAGATGTAAGGTATCTGGTAAGTGTTGTAAAGGTGTTATTGATAGTGGTAGTTCAAATAATATTGTTTCAGAAGAAATGGTGGATAAGTTGAAATTGGAGAGATTGAAACACCCTAAGCCTTATCAGATAGCATGGATTCAGAATGAACATAAGTTGTTAGCAAGTGAAAAATGTTTGGTCAAATTGAAAATTGGGAATTATCATGATGAAGTCTTGTGTGATATTATGCATATGGATATTTGTCACCTTTTCTTGGGTAGACCTTGGTAGTTTGACAGACATGCAATACATGATGGGAGAAAGAATACATACACTATTGTGGCTAATGGGATGAAGCAAACCTTGTTACCCTTGGAGGAACCTTTGAAGAATGAAGTTTGTACGAATGCTAGAATCTGTTTGGTAGATGGAAGGAAATTCCTGGATGGACTGAGACATGCGAGTGTGTGTTTTGCCTTAATTCCTTAGAAGACTAAGAAACTAGAATCGGAAGGAGAACACTCGAAAGAGATAAAAGGTTTGCTGACAGAATATGAGGACATCAATTCAGATAATGCACCCAATGGATTTACACCTGTGAGAAGTATTAGTCATTGCATGGACTTGGTTCCTGGAGCTAGTTTTCCTAACAAAGCTGCACACTTGTTGACATCGATAGAGAATGAAGAACTGAATAGACAAGTATAGGAGCTATTGAAGAAAGGTTTGATCAGGGAGAGTCTAAGCCCTTGTGCAGTACCAGTAGTATTAGGACCTAAGAAGAATGGGGAATGGAGGATGTGTACTGATTCTAGAGCAATAAACAAGATCATAATGAAATACCAGTTTCCTTTGCCTAGGATGGATGATATAATGGACTGTTTGAGTGGAGAAAAATACTTTTCAAAGATAGATTTGAAGAGTGGATATCATAAGATCGAGATCAGAGAAGGTCATGAGTGGAAGACAACATTTAAGAGAAATGAAGGACTGTATGAATGGTTGGTAATGTCTTTTGGTTTGACTAATGCACCGAGTACTTTCATGAGGCTGATGAATGAGGTATTGAAGAAATTCTTGGGTAACTTTGTTATTGTGTATTTGGATGACATTTTGATTTTTAGTAAGATAAAAGTGGAGCATTTGTTGCAGTTAAGACAAGTTTTGTAGAGATTGAGAGAAGAGAAGTTGCTGATCAAAATCAAGAAGTGTACTTTCATGAAGGATGATTTAGTCTATTTGGATTTGTGATATCTGTCAATGGTTTGAAGATGGACCCTGAGAAAGTGAAAGAAATTGTTGAATGACCTACACCAGAAAGCACTGGAGAGGTAAGATCATTTCATGGATTGGCTAGTTTTTACCAGAAGTTTATCAAAAATTTAAGTTTAGTTTGTAACCCTATGACTGAGACCATGAGAGGAGATCAGAAGGAATTCAAGTGGACCACCAGAGCAAACAAAAGTTTTGAACTATTGAAACAGAAAGTGACTGAGCAGCCTGTGTTAGTTTTATCGGATTTAAATAAAGTATTTCAAGTGGATTGTGATGCAAGTGGAATAGCAATAGGAGCAGTCTTGAGTTAGGAAGGGAGAGCAGTAGATTATTTCAGTGAGAAATTGAATGATGCTTAGAGGAGATATTCAGTGTATGATCAAGAGTTTTATGCCATAGTTCAACCCTTGAAGAAGTGGAGATATTACTTGTTGCCTAAGGAGTTTGTGTTGTATACAGATCATTAAGCTTTGTAGTATTTGAATAGTCAGAGTAAGTTGAACTAGAGACATATGATATGGGTAGAATTCTAACAAAGTTACACCTTTGTGTTGAAGCATAGAAGTAGGAAATATAACAAAGTTACTGATGCATTGAGTAGGAGAAGATATTTGCTAACAGAGATGAGAGTGACAGTATAAGGATTTGAAGATTTGAAGACCTTGTATGATGATGACCCGAATTTTGCTAAACCTTGGAAAGCATGTAGAGAACCGGTTATGGTAGATAGAAGCAAGTGGTTGAATTATTTCATTCAAGATGGAATGTTATTCAGAGGAGTTCAGTTGTGCATACCTAAGAGTTTTATGAGGGAGAATCGTATAAAGGAGAAACACAGTGGAGGACTAGCTAGACATTTCGCATTGACAAAACAATAGCATTAGTGAGTGAGCAGTACTTTTGGCCTTAGAATCATAAGGATGTTAAGAGATATGTGCAGAGTTGTAGAGTTTTTCAAGTTGCAAAAGGTAGTAGTTAGAATGTAGGATTGTATTAGCCTTTGACAGTATCGGTAAGACCTTGGGAGGATATAAGCATGGATTTTATACTTGGATTGCCTAAGACACCGAGAGGGAATGATTCTATATTTGTGGTAGTTGATAGATTCTCAAAGATGGCTCATTTCATACCCTGTAAGTGTTAGTGTAGGTTTTTTTATTTTCCTTATGTTAGGGGGTATTTATTTTTCCTACACATATATTATTAAGCTTGCTTAGGTTATTAGGTGTGGTTAATATGAGGACACGTGGCGGAATACATTAGCTACATGTGTAACTCTCCACCTCACATGGGTAGTTGAGTTACACACCCTCTTTTGGCTTGTTGTGCCACCTCTCATAACCACTATTTTGTCATTTCCTAAGTGGGTTATGGGGTAGTTGGGTTTCTCACCCTCTTTTGGCCTTATGTACCACCTCTTATAACTCCTTTTTTGTTTTCATGTAAGGAGGTTATGCCACATATTTTGACATTTACCAAGTAGGTAAAAACCTCCCACCTTTTATGGGGTAGTAGGTAAAACCTCCCACTTTTTATGGAGGTGGGAGTTAATGCACCTCTTGGTTGTATATGCTATTATTTTTCTATATAATAAGCAATATACTCTCACCTTCACAAGTGAAGTGATAGCTCGGTGAGAGTCTTCTCTAAATTCTCTTCTTTATCTCTATTTTTCTTTCATATCAGATTTATCTTCATTCAGCTATTTTGATCTTCGATCATCCGTTGCTTGGAGTTGCATGTGATCTATGACCGACATCAGATCCTGGCTCAATTCTTGCTTCTCACAGAATTTAACATGGTATCAGAGCCGTGTTGTCTGGTATAGCTCATTGCTTTTCTGATTTATTTGAGAGATTTGAGATTGTTAGATAGCTAATATTTTTCTTAAAAACCAAGTATGCTCTTCTCCTGCATTCTCGTGTGATCTGGAGAATCAGAACAGTTTAAAGGAAAATAAGCTTCTAGTTAAAATTTGGTTTTATATATGTGTTCTTTGAGATCTGGGTGATTGTAGCATTTTTGGTAATATTGGAGGCTTCTTTAGCATTTCCAGAGTGTCCAGAAGGCTTGTGAAAATCATAAGTGACTTTTATTTCACCAAATTCAGAGTTTGGAGAACACAGTAAAAAAAAAAAATCAGAGTGAAATATTTTACTAGAGCTATTTTCATTTCGGCCCTAGTGTTCTAACCTCCGTTCATTTTCAGAAAAAAATATTTCTGCGTTTTGTTCCCAGCATCGAAAAACTTCTGGGTTTTGGAGGGTTTTTCTAGAAAATTAATAATTTTTGCAGAAATTGAGTTTCAACAAGGCTTAAGTCATTTTTCTATCAGGGAAATTTAGCAACCTTTCTTAAAAGTTGCATAACTTTTGCCTCGGGTGTCAGCTTTTTGCAAATGAGTACTTGACGGAAAGCTGGAAATGAGCACTCTTCATAATTGCAGGTCTTATTGAAATATTCTACCCTTCTTTTTTTAGATATTGCAGGTTGAATCAACTGCATGTTTTTTTCCCTTCTATAGATAATATCTTTCTTCTCACAACTTTATTTTACAAAAACGAATAGTTGTTGGAAAGGTATTAAGATACATTGAGCAGCTATAAGGCTAATTTTTTTAGATTTTGTGTTAAATTTATATGTATTTAAACTTTCTATTTTGGCCATTAAAGCCTTAGAAAGCATTGTAATCTGATAAAAGCCTTGTAAATGCACTAATTATAAAGTGCCAACCTTGTAATATTTGGGGGGGGTGATTTCAAAGACTAGTGAAAAGGGGGGGTGTCTCTTGTGTCTTCTTTCTTGCACTCTTCTTGACTCTTTGCAATCTTCTTTTCTGCTATCATGGATGCATCTACAGTTCCACTTTTAACACCATATAATTACTTTGAATGGAAATCTAAGATGATAATATATCTGAAAAGACATGGATATCATCGTGTTACTATGGGACTTGAAACTAAACCTCAAGATGCTGCAGAAAAGATTAAATGGTTTAATAAATGTGATGAAGCTTTTGATACATTGTGCATGTCAGTCTCTCTTGACCTTCTTTTTCACATTGAATCTGCTACTACACCAAATGCAGTATGGACTACTTTGGGAAACCTCTTTGGTAAGCAGGATGAACTAAGAGGTCATCAATTGGAGAATGAACTCATAGGGTTGAATCCAACCAATTTTGATACTATACAAGACTTCTTCACTAAAATTAAGTCTATAAGATTGCAGTTGGAACAGTGTGGAACTAAGAAAGATGATAAGCAACTGATCTTGAGTATTCTTTCTAAGCTTGGTCCTAACTATTCAGTGTTTGTTTCTACATTCTATGCTACCAAATGTGCCCTAGGTACCACATTCAAAATGCCTTCTTTAGATGATTTTGCTGCAGAACTCACTAGGGAGCAGGACAAATTGGTTCAAATGGGTACAATAAAGCCCTCTAAGTCACATGCCTTAGTTGTAAATCAAGGCACAAAAGAATAGAAAGGGTCTAGTAAGCAAGATAAGAAACAAAAGAACCAAGGAGAGAAGAAGAAAGATCAGAAATCTGCTACTTCAAAAGCAGACAATGAGACCTCTTCATCAAAAGGTGAACAACCTAAGAAGGAGAAGGTCAAGTGTTCTTATTGTAAGAGGCCTGGTCATGATGAACATAAGTGTTTAAAGAAACAAATTGATCACCTTTCAAATCTTCTTGAAAAGAATAATATCAAGGTTCCTGATTCAGTCAAACAAAGTTCATCGGAAGGATCTTCTAAGGACATAGATAAGAGTAAGGGGAAAGGAAAGGGTAAGGCCCTAGTTGCTATTGCCTCACAACCAAATTCTTGGATAATTGACTCAGGTGCTTCACACCACATGGCTTCTTTAGAAGATGATTTCACATCTTTAGAGCCATGTTCTATGCCTTCCATCCTAATGGGTGATGACACTCCTATTGAAGTGCATGGGAGAGGGTCTGTTGATGTGGGTGAAGGAACATTTCAAGATGTCCTTTGTGTTCCATCTTTATCAACTAATCTCTTATCTATTTATCAGATCACTCACACTAGTTCTGGCAAGCGAGTTGAGTTCACATCAGATGCAGTGGTAATCAACGAAATGCATAATGGGTCTACTGTTGCTGTGGGAAAAGCAGATCATCATTCTAGATTATATCAGTTTTCTCACTTTGTTCTTGACTCTCCTTCGACAGTTTTACTCACTCATGCAGATGAGGTGAGTTGTTTGTGGCATCAACGGTTTGGCCACTTGAACTACCGTTACTTGCAACAACTCAGTCAACAAGAAATGGTTTCAGGGTTGCCTTCTATTCGATTTTCTGATGGAGTTTGCCAAGGGTGCATTCTTGGTAAGCATCCAGAGGAGAAGTATGATAAAGGTAAAGCTTGGAGAGCTACACAACTATTGGAGTTGGTACATAGTGACTTGGCAGGACCATTTCCACAACCATCTTTCAGCAAGGCTAGATATGTCTTGACATTTATTGATGACTTTTCCAGATATACATGGGTTTACTTTCTCAAACAAAAGTCTGAAGTCTTTGAAAATTTTCTAGATTTCAAAGCTTTTGCAGAGAAACAATCTGGGAAGTTCATCAAGATTCTGCGTACAGATAATGGGGGTGAATATGTTAATAATCAGTTTGAACAGTTTTGTGCTTCAGAAGGTATCAACATGCAGCACATAGTTCCATACAGTCCTCAACAAAATGGTGTAGCAGAACGAAAGAATAGGTCCTTGAAGGAGATGGCTAATTGTATGATTCACTCCAAGTCTTTGGCACCTCAGTATTGGGCAGAGGCCATCAACTGTGCGTGTTACATCCAGAATCGAGTTCCTGATAAAGTTGTGAAGGGGGTAACTCCCTTTCAAGCTTGGATTGGTCGAAAACCCACAGTTAAACACTTTAGAGTGTTTGGTTCTCTTGCATGGGCCCACATTCCAGCTGAAAAACACAAAGCTATGGATCCGCAGAGTAAGCCTTGCCTATTTGTTGGATATCCAGATGATGTCAAAGGGTATAGGCTTCTCCATCCCACTACTCATGAGTTGTTCATTGAGAGGAGTGTTCGTTTTGAGGAGAGTTCTTCTAGTTCTTCTCATACCACCTCTCCATCCACTATCACATTGGAGAAATTGCATTATGATGACAATTCTTCAGAGGATCTTAATCCTCCTAATCTTGATGAGGAGTCTTCTTCCTCTACTTCAGATGGTGACAGTGATGATGAGGATTCACATTCCTCTCATAGTCATCATTCAGAGGTTGATGATTCTCCCCCAGACTCTCTAGCCTCAGTGCCTCTTTGGGCTCGACAAACTTTTGAGTCAACAGGAGATTGGCTTGGTGATCCATTAGATACTAGAAGAACAAGGTCACAATTTCAGCAAGCTCCACATCTCTTCATTGCTTCAGCTTTTGATCCACAGTCCTTTCGAGAAGCTTCAGGTGTTCCTGAGTGGGATGCTGCAATGCAAGAAGAGTTCAATTCCTTGGAAAGGAATCACACATGGGATTTAGTTCCTCTTCCTAAGGGAAGGAAACTTGTTCGATGCAAGTGGATCTATCGAACAAAATTTGCAGCGGATGGGTCGGTTGATAAGTATAAGGCTCGCTTGGTAGCAAAAGGTTTTTCCCAAGTTCCAGGGGTTGATTACTCTGAGACTTTTGCTCCAATTGCTAAGATGAATTCCATCCGGCTTGTTCTTGCTATAGCTGCAGCCCATCGTTGGGAAGTTCATCAGATGGATGTGAAGAGTGCATTTCTTCATGGTGAACTTCAGGAGGAAATCTACATGGAGCAACCACAGGGGTTTGTTCAGGATCCTTCACTTGTGTGTCGACTTCGAAAGTCTCTCTATGGCCTCAAACAGGCTCCTCGAGCTTGGTATGCCAAGATGGATTCATTTCTTCTGACAGTTGGTTTCACTCGGTGCCATTCTGATCCGAACGTATACATTCTGCAACAGGATGAAACTCTCACATTTCTAGTTCTCTATGTTGATGACTTGTTACTCACAGGGAGTCACTCATCCACCATCAAAGCAGTGAAAATTGCTCTACATGATAGATTTTTGATGTCAGACTTGGGTCTTCTGCATTACTTCTTGGGAATTGAGATCACTCAATCATCTTCAGGAATCTTCCTTGGACAACCCAAGTATGCACTTGATATGCTCTCCAGATTTCACATGGCTGATTGTAAGCCTGCACCTACTCCATTTTTGTCAGGGGTCAAACTTGAGGCTAAGTGCTCTTCACCCTTGGTTGATGGCACTTTGTATCGACAGCTTGTTGGAAGCCTCATTTATTTGACTCATACGAGACCCGACATTTCTTATGCTGTGGGCATGGTCTCTAGATTCATGCAGGAGCCACATGAGTTGCATTGGAAAGCAGCTAAGCGAATCCTCCACTACATTCAGGGTACTCACAATTATGGAATTCAGTATGTAGCAGGTGTGGATATTGACTTGGTAGGATATACGGATTCAGATTGGGCAGGTGATTCTCAGGATCACAAGTCTACTTCTGGGTATTGCTTCTCACTTGGTTCTGGTCCAGTTTGTTGGTCGAGCAAGAAGCAGTGTGCAATTGCTCTTTCATCGATAGAGGCCGAGTATCGAGGGGCAGTCAATGCCACCACTGAGGCTATTTGGCTTCAAAATATTCTTATTGAGTTTGGTATTCCAGTCAGAAAGCCTACCATCATCTTTTGTGATAATCAGAGTGTTATACAGATCTCAAGAAATCCAGTTCATCATCAGAGGATGAAACACATTGAGATACATATGCACTATATTCGGGAGCTCATTCAGGAAGGCATCATTGATCTTAAGTATTGTTCTACATCGGAGCAAACTGCAGACATCTTCACCAAACCTTTCACTGAAAGCAAGTTCCTTCATTTGCGATCTTTGCTTGGGATGCAAAAGGTGTCTACTTCAGGAGGGGCTTCTTAGTCCTTCATTCTTTCTCTCTCTATTTAGGGGGGTCTCTTCCTCTTATGGGGGGTCTTCTTCTTTTGGGGGGGATATTTATGTACATGGGTACCTAACATGGCCTCATTTGCCAGGACCCATCTTTTCACCCACCTAAGCTACGCTTAAGGGGGGGTGTTAGTGTAGGTTTTTTTATTTTCCTTATGTTAGGGGGTATTTATTTTTCCTACACATATATTATTAAGCTTGCTTAGGTTATTAGGTGTGGTTAATATGAGGACACGTGGCGGAATACATTAGCTACATGTGTAACTCTCCACCTCACATGGGTAGTTGAGTTACACGCCCTCTTTTGGCTTGTTGTGCCACCTCTCATAACCACTATTTTGTCATTTCCTAAGTGGGTTATGGGGTAGTTGGGTTTCTCACCCTCTTTTGGCCTTATGTGCCACCTCTTATAACTCCTTTTTTGTTTTCATGTAAGGAGGTTATGCCACATATTTTGACATTTACCAAGTAGGTAAAAACCTCCCACCTTTTATGGGGTAGTAGGTAAAACCTCCCACTTTTTATGGAGGTGGGAGTTAATGCACCTCTTGGTTGTATATGCTATTATTTTTCTATATAATAAGCAATATACTCTCACCTTCACAAGTGAAGTGATAGCTCGGTGAGAGTCTTCTCTAAATTCTCTTCTTTATCTCTATTTTTCTTTCATATCAGATTTATCTTCATTCAGCTATTTTGATCTTCGATCATCCGTTGCTTGGAGTTGCATGTGATCTATGACCGACATCAGATCCTGGCTCAATTCTTGCTTCTCATAGAATTTAACAGTAAGAAGACATCAGATGCATTACATGTAGCAGACCTATTTTTCAATGAAGTAGTGAGATTGCATGGATTACCTAAGAGCATAGTTTCAGATAGAGACACTAAGTTTGTTGGCTATTTTTGGAGAACACTTTGGAAGAAGATGAAGACAGATTTGAAGTTCAATTCTACTTTTCATCCACAGACTGATGGACAGACAAAAGTAGTTAACCAAAGTTTAGGAAACTTGTTGAGATGTTTAGTGGGAGATAAAACCAGAAGTTGGGATTTGATCCTTGCACAAGAAGAGTTTACCTAGAACAATTCAATGAATAGAAGTACCAAAAAAATACCTTTTGAGATTGTTACTGGAGTGCATCCTAGAGGTATATCAGAATTGAGAGACATTAGCAGTGAAGACCAGAGAAGTTCAAAAGCAGAAGACTTTGCAAATCACATGGCAACATTGCATATTCAGGTTAAGCAACATTTGGAAGACATGAATAACAAATATAAGGGGAAGGAAGGTGAGAAGAAGAGACAAGGAATTTGAAGTTGGAGATGAAGTGATGGTATATCTAAGAAAAGAGAGATTCCCGGTTGGAACTTATAACAAGTTGTAGATGAAGAAGTTTGGACCTTGCAGGATTTTGAGGAAGTTCAGTTTTAGAAATGCATATATAAAGTGAAGTTACTAGATAGTCTAAGTATTTCAATAGTGTTTAACATTCAGATCTTCATGAGTATCATGAACCGAAATTCAGTAAGGACAATATTAAAGACTTCAAGAAACAGTTTCCCTGGAAGGAACCAGATCAGATTGAAGAGATTTTGGATAGTAGGATTGGGTGTAGTACCTAGAGCAGTCAGTATAAGGAATATCTTGTGAAGTGGAAGGACATACCAGTTGAAGATTCATCTTGGATTTCTCAGGCAAAGGTAGACTGCCTTGGTTTCCCTCTGACCCCAAAAAAGTGAGAGGCTCACTTTTCAATAACCCCAGGGTGGATTTCTAATGCAAGAGAATCCCCGGTTTGATAGCAATCTTGCATCAACCAAAAACACTTTCCTTTCTATTTTGCTTTTTGTTTGCAGTTTCAGCTTCCTTTCTCTGTATCCCGGATTTTGCTCACTAGATCTTGTGGAGTTGGATTCTTATTGAAGAATTGATCATCTTTCTTGCTTCTAGACTGCATCACATTTGGATAATTTTCTGGCAAGATATCGCTACCGGATTCCATGATAGTTTCCTGTTACCGGTTGCCTGGACCAATTTTGGTGATCTACCGAAACCCCCTTCCGAAGCTTGTGGAGCCTTGGGCATTGATTTCGATGTTCCTTGGCATGTGGCCGACCTTTTCCCATGATCTACATTTCATCCTTTGGATTTTGTGGAGGAATATCTTGGTGGAGGCCGACCTTGTTTATTTTGCATGTTAGGTCTTGCTCTTCGGATTTTGATCCCTTTTGGACTGATTGGATCCTTTCAATATATATATATATATATATATATATATATAATTGTAATTGCACATTATAATGTAATAAATCAGAGAATCAAGTAGCTAGACTGTGCGTAGAAGATAGATCTCACAATTCAAGCTCTTGGTTGTGACCTATTATGTATGTTCTACCAGGCTTGTGAGCCGGTATGCTGTAACCCGATTGTTACCAGTTGGATGTAATCAATTTTTATGCAATAAAACAATCTATTTTGCATTGCCTCTATCATATCTTTGTGTTTCCATTGTGTTTACTCTTGCTGACCGGTCCGGATTGATCTCTTTGAGGTCCCTCCTCACTGGTGACTACTTCAAGACATAAATATATTTTGTACACATGATTGCATCCACCCCAATATTTAGATACTTATAAGGAACATTTGAATATGGTTTGTGGTACCCTAAAGATGATGACTTTACTTTATGTGCATATACAAATGCAGATTGGGCAGGTGATGTTGATGACTGGAAAAGTACTTCCAGTGGAGTTTTCTTTCTTGGAAAGAAACTTATTTCATGGATCAGCAAGAAACAATCATGTACTTTATCTATTTTTGAAGCTGAGTATGTTGTTGCTACTACTAACTATACACAAGTTCTATGGATGAAGCAAATGTTGAAGGACATAAAAGTGCATTGCGTTGGACTGGTAGTTATTCACTGCGATAACTCTGTTGATATAGACATATCAAAGAATCCTGTATTTCACTCTAAGACAAAGCACATATCTATCAAGTATAACTATTTGAAGGAGAAGGTGGAAGAAAATGAAGTTAGATTGGTTTATGTGAACACTAAAGAGCATATTGCAGATATCTTCACTAAACCTTTGCCTAAAGAATCATTTGAGTACCTCATAGACATATTAGGGGTTTCTGCCCCTTCGGCAGAAAATCAATTGATGCTATTTGGCATCTATCCGGTATGCATTATTAGAGATATTATTCATTCCAGATTGATGTGGTGATGCTACTACTTAGGGGGATTAGTTAGTTTTGTGATTCACTGGTTTATGATTTTGCTTTGATATTTTTGTCAGATCTATGGCATTAATGTCAAAGGGAGAGAGATATTCACGTGAAAAACTTAAGGAGATATATATATTAGGGAGAGAAATTTCTAGAACTTAACTGAGATATCATCTACAGGGAGAGTATGGATCAGAACTTCATTGCTATATTCTTGTGTGGGAGATTTGTTTGGCATTTCTTTGCACTTGGATGTTTTTCACATCTAGTGTTGCCATCAATGCCAAAGGGGGAGATTGTTGGCCATTTGGAGGAATTGATTATGTGTTGCATTGATATTTTGTCACTGATGTCAACACTAGTTGTTTTGGCTTCTTTACCGATATACTTTTGGTCTTCGTAGGTTGTTTGGTTTCTAGTTGGATTAGATCATGATGATCTGGTATACTTCGTTATGCTTTGGCTTATGGAATTGGCTTAGATATAGTATTCATGATATTTAGATTCATGTTCAGTTAGTTGGTTTTGATTTGGTGATCGAATGCTATCTTATATGCTGGTAAGCTTGGTTTGTTGATCTGATGAGGGTTTCACCGATAGAGCCTTGTTGAAGATCTTTTGATGTTATGCATAAGTGGTGTTGGTGCAACTTCTAGTAAGGATTCAGGATACTAATGGTGATCATGTTCGAGACTTGGCTGATTGGGATCATTGCTTTAGCATGTGTGGACCTAAATTGGGTTCGGTACTATCTAGGTTTTCGACCGGCTTAATGTAACATGTTGTTTGGTCTTCTCAATGTGTTTCCGGGATGACCTATGGGTTGGATAATATTTGTTTGGTCTTAGGCCGACATGTTTTATAATTATGTAATTGGTTTTATTGTCTGGTGGCTGACCTTTTTGTTTATGGTCGAGGTTTTATATATATATATATGGTGTAAGATCTCATTGTAAATCCTGATGGATAATGATAGGAATGGTATAGGAGCGAATAATGTAATAATCATTCATGCAGAGGATTTGGTCGATCATTGGTGATCGAGTTGAGTTTATGTAAGGGGATTAAGTCCTTCAGTATTGAGCTTAACCAGAACTGTACTCAGGCATAGGAGATGCTATCATTGCAGTTCATTCTTTCTTTTGGATTGTAGTCTGGATTTTTATGTAGTCAGTGCGACTCCTTTTGTAATGAGCAGCGTGCTCTAGGCTGTTGGCCTTCCTGCAAGTGCAGGCCCCTCAATTTGTAATCACATACTTACTGCAGAAGTATTATCTGACTATGGGTAGGCTTCCCACCATGGTTTTTCCCTTTACCGGGTTTTCCACGTACAAATCTTGGTGTCATGTGGATGCTATTTATTCTCTAATTGATGCTTGTGCTTAATTGGTATATCTTCTATTTCAGTAATTGGTTTATGTATTCTGGTATTGATCTTATGTGTTCTGGTATTAAAGTTTTGATTGCTTAAGGTTCTGGTAATTTGGTGACAACTGATTCACCCCCCCTCTCAGTTGTCTTCCAATTATTTGAACCATCTAACATAGTTCACTCCAAAATCTTAAAATAAATCTAGGGTGAACTCACAATAATGGTTCCCACTTTTTTACCACTTTTGACACTGAGATGTACATTTTTAAAATAATCTTCAACTTCCAAGAACTATAACTTTTAAACTATTAAAAATTTGAAGATGATGTAAATTAGTGATTTCTGGCATTTTGTTTGTAGATTCTATATACATTTTTTTCAAATTTTTTTGAAGGATTTTAAAAAAAAATTTCCATCTCCCTCGAAAAGTAGTTTTTTACAACAAACTACATTTTTTAAGAGTGAGGTGCCTCCCGAAACGTATAACTTTTTTTCTATAAATGATAAAAACTCAATTCTTTCAAATTTTGGTTTGTAACATCAATATCCAAGGCTTTCATTTGGTTTTATAGTGATATGTTCAATATTTTTCATTTTATAAAGTTTTGAAGTCTGACTAGTCATAATTTAGACATAGGTTCACGTTTGAACACATAACTTGTTCTATATAAATTGAAATTCAATTTTATTTTATTTGTTAGAAAGAAGACATCAGTACCAGGGGCATAGATATTTTTTAGAATTTTTTTGAATTAGTTTCTTATTTTTCCCAATGCATTGAACAAAGAAGTTCATGTTCGATGAAAAACCAATTTTCCATAAATTAAAAAAACAAGAACATAATAAATTCAAAATATAACAAAATTATACTCGTTGGAAAGCTTGCTCCGAGTACTACAATCTAATATTTTTGGGTTATCAAGATTATTTCATTCGTGCTTTGAACCAGAGCTCCAAAGTCATTAATTCTTCAGAATTCTGAAATTTTTTGGGAGAAACCTCAAATTAGAGGGTTCGAATGAATAGTACTTCGAGCGAATGGGGTTCGCTCGAATCTATTATGGTTCGAGCGAACCCCCATTCGCTCGAACCAATAGGCTTGATTTTGGCCCGTACAAAGTCACCCGCGGTTCGAGCGAACCCAGATTCGCAACGTGGTTCACTCGAACTCCCAGGGGTAGTTCGAGCGAATACCACTATTTCGCTCGAACACCTAGAAAATCGAAGTTCCCACTTTTGCCAAATTCCTTCGTTGGAAAAAGTGGGAACCAATTTGTGAATTCACCCTCTACATCTTAAACGTATCGTAAAATTAATAGAATAGATATTAAAAAGGGGCAGCAACTATATTAGCACTTCTCTAATAAAAATTGCCTAGAAAGAGTTATTGCTCCTCTTGTTTGGGATAAAATCACCCAAATAATCTTTATAACAACTTAAATTTCCTTTCAAGCAACTTATGTATGATGATATACATGCACTTCAAGTTGTATAGAGCAAATTTGAACCTTATATGTTTGGAAATTTAATGCCACCTTAATAAATTTGCATCTCACTCTTAGAGAATTCCCTTTCGAAAGAGACATAAATATATTTTGTACACATAATTTCATCCACCCCATTTTTTGTTGAAATAATTGGCATCTTATGCTATGCATACATTAGGAGATGATGCATTTTCTTGCTAATCACATTGGAATTCACTCCAAACTATCAAAATAAATCTAAATGTATATTTTTCTTGGGACACCAATTCAATGTAGATGTGACAAATAACCATAAATGATAGAATACTGACTCTCAAACCAAATCTTGTTAAGAATCCAAGTTCCAATTCAATGTCAATCAAAGCACAAAGCAATACTTCTACAAACAAATCTTTTAAATTCTTCTTTCAATCACCAAGAATTGTACTGTACGATTGTGGGAATGCTATTCAATCTCTATGAATGAATTGTAATAATTTCAACAATTGCAATGGTCTTAAAAATAATGCATATTTTACTATCAACCATGTGGTTAAAATTCAATTCTCAACAAAATAAATAAGAAAAGAATAATTCACATAGCTCTTTCTTGAATCAAATAGTATGGCACATCGAATACTATTGAAATTATGTTTCACATTTCATTCATTTCTCCAATGTGACAAATTAGTTGTTGTGGCTCTCATACTAACTATTAAAATTAGAGTCTAAATAGATTTCATTGAATTCAAATATATAGATTCGAAGATCTTTAAATAGATAACATCAGTCTCTTCTCTTACATGAAAAATGATTGTAAAGATCTTTAAATAAATAAATAGCATCAGTCTCTTGCATGAAACATTGTCGTATATGACAAATATGTTAAGATGTGATTGAATATATATATTCATGGAGAATAATATCATTCTTGTGGTAGAAGTGATAATGGAGGAACTCTCTACTACCTAGCTACAAGTACTACAATATTCTCTAGCTAATGAATGTTATTTGGGCCAGTTTTAAACCCCCCACACTAAGCAACATATTAAACCTAGAGAATATTTGTCAAATTTGAGTGTTTAACACTTTTAAGTCTAGAAGGGTGAACCCACAATAGTGGGTTACACTTTTTTGCCAACTTTGACACTATAATATTCATTTTCAGACAAAAAAAAAAACTTTAGATTCAAACACCTATTACTTCTAAAGCGTAAGGAATTTGTAGTTGATGTGAACTAGTGATTTGTGTCATTTTGTATGTAAATTCTTTAAAAAAAAAAAATTGATAATTTTTGGAATCAATTTGCTTCCATTTTTCTATCTCCCTCGAAAACTAGTTTTTTTCAGAAACAACATTTTTAAAGAGTGATACTCACTTTGTATAGCATAATTATTTTTCTATAATAGATATGAATGTGATTCTTTCAAATTTGGTTTTGTAACATCCATATCTAGTGTTTTCAATTGGTTTTGTAATATTATCTTCAATGTTTCATATTTTATTAAGATTTGAGTCGAGTTAACTGTAATTTTGACATATGTCCATTTGATATTACATAACATGTTGTATATGTAACGAAAAATTTATTTATTTATTTTTTGTTGGAAAGAGGACTTCAATACCTGGTGCATAAATATTTTTCAGAATTTTTTGGGTGACATTTACTATTTTTCCATAAGCATTGAACAAAGAAGTTCATGTTTGGTGAAAACCCTACATTCATAAGAAATAAAATAAAAATATATTAATGAAATTAAATATATTAAAAATTATACTATTTGGAAAGCTTATAATAAGGGCTAAATACTTTAAAAGAAAAAATTCTAAATGAATTCATTTGACCTTCCAAAAGCTAATGTAAAATTGGTTTTTTATCAGCATTTGATAGATGCAAAGGAGACTATTGCAAGTATGATTTAGAAGTAGAGAGGTTCTATCCAAGAAATTTTGATCTAAGAGCCTTTGATCTAACTCTCTTCAATTAATTACTTCAAATGCGACGTCTTAAAGCTTAAATCATTATTTCTAAAAATGTATTATTTAGCAAAAAATAGGATGTATGAAAAAATGGGAACCAGCATTGTGAGTTCACCCAAAAGTGTATTCTTAGTGTGACTACACACCTTAAGTATCATATTAAGCCTACAAAATGTCAGTCAACTTTGAGTGTTTAACAGTTTTAAACCTAGAAATGTAAGCTTAGTGTGTATGATTTAAACCGTTCCCGTTTTCTGATTAGTGTGTATGATTTAAACCGTTCCCGTTTTCTGATCCCGACCTCCATTTATGTCAATTTCCACCTTTGGTTCTGCAACTAAAACAGAGCTTGTAGCAGCATCAACGTCTACTCCTTGTTTTGCCAAAGTTAGGGCAAATGTTTGTGAAGATTCATTGATTTCCATCTTCGTAAACTTGGCCTTTTCAGCCAAATTTTCCACGGCCAAAATGATGCTCTCTAGTCTTGCTGCAATCTCTATGACAAGAAAAGCAAAGGTAGCCACAGGAAGAGCCGCCTGAAAGCCAATACAATCTGGATCACTTCCACTATTTTGATGAAGTTTGTGAGCATCCACAATCTCCTCTTTTACCGACATTTCCTCTGAGTTACTCGACTTTTCCAAGTTTTCCTTCTCTACAAATTGGACTGGTTGGTTTTGCATGAAAAACTGAGGCAGTGAGCTCACTGAATTTTGGAGATCGACCACCATGACTGCCAATGGGTACATCATGGAAGCACAAGCTGTGGATTTTGTTTTGGTTCTGATGCTTTTAGCAAGTTCTCGTAGTATGTTGCCACACCCTCTGCATATATCCGTGCATGGGCTTTGCAAAATTTCCTTCAAAGAAGATTGAGCCTGGGAAGGAACAATATAGTGAGAATTTGTAGCGTATTTTAAGAGTAAGAATATTATAAGTGAGAAGACATGCTCAAGCTTGTACCTGAATCTCAGAGTTGATCAATCCATTCAAAGCCTCCACAGTATAAGCACAGTAGCGCATCTTAGCTCCAACTTTCACGAACTCTTTCCAAGGATAGCCCATGAAGAATTCTCCACGGCATGGTTCCCATCTCGCAAAATTCGCCTGCAAGGCAGAAGGATTTTTTTATATTGCTAATCAATCTACAAATATTCTACACTAACATCAATATGAGATCAGTCTTAACCCACACACATTAAGCAACATATTAATTCTAGAGAATGTTAGTCAATTTTGAATGTTTAACACTTTTAAGTCTAGAAGTGTATTCTTAGTATGACCACACACATTAAGCAACATATTAAGCCTAGAAAATGTCAGTCAACTCTGAGTGTTTTAACACTTTTAAGTCTAGAAGTGCAAGCTTAGTGTGTGTGATTTAAGCCGTTCTTATAAGTTCTTGGAGTATAATCATGTACAAATATTCTACACTAGTATTAATGTGAGATCAATATAAGCTCCTGAAAGTATAATCAAGAGATTAATATCAGTTGTTTTCAAGTAATTGTAGTAGACACCATCTATGAAAAATCAAGAGTCGCAACTTAGAAATACACTTATTCATAAACCACCTCAACAGCTCTTGTGAATATAATCATGAGATTAATATCAACTCTTTTCAAACAATCATAATAGACATTGTCTATAAAAATTCAAGATCGGTAACTTAGAAACTCACTTATTTATAAACCACCTCAACAATAGAAATCAATTATAGAATTTTGAAAGTCACAATCTAAAATATCTGTGTATTAAAAACTCAATACTTTTAACCAATTAAACTGAACTAAAATCAATAATTTTGCTAAATTTTTTTTATTATTGGTAAGCTCAATAATTACCCAAGATTCTTGGGTTGTTTTTGAATTCAGCACACATTTGTAACCATTGCAGCCTCGATCGGATTCCTTCTCATCATCTTCCAATTCAGTAGCCTTGAAAAATTCTCCCACACATCCTGCAGCCATAAGTACATGTTTTTTTTGGTTGTAAGATTTCAAACAGATAGCTGATTCACAACGATGCAGTCATTTTAATATGATATTTACCTTCGATGGATCCAGCAAGCGCTTCGAGATTACTAATGATAGAATTTTGCAGATCATCTCCCGCCCAGATTGGGAAAACAAGTACACTTATCAAGAAACACAGTGCACATCCGATCATTACAGTTAACGACCTTTCATATGCCATGTGGATGAGATTTTCAACTCGATAACTAGAAATGGCAATCAGACTGAAGGTGAGAATGAAGATCACAACCCCATAATCATATCTTTTTTTGATATGAGGAATGAATCGTGAAAATGTGGAAAGTGTACCTGCATCATGCTAATATGACTCTTTATTTCTTGATTCTAAGTTGCAAAGTTTCAATCTAAGACTTGTGTTCGTGGAAAGCTAAGACAATTTCGTGGATGAAAAAACAGTCTTTTAGAAATCAAGTCTTATTGAATGCAAGGTTCCAACATCTATCCTAAGCATTAGATGAAATGAATACTCCTCAATCTTTGATTCTTCGTAAAAAAAAGTTGAACAAACTTTTACCTGAAATAAAAACACCCAATACAAGTACGATTCATCCTCCATTTTGTCCTGTACATTTTGCTAGGTATCCAACTGCGAGTCCCAAAGATCCCGCCACCATGGTGGCAAAACATCTATTTAGCCCTTTGCTCAAAGTTGCACCTACGAAATACCCACAAGCCAAACTTATGAGAACGTACAATATCTTTGCAATAAAACTTTTAGATCAAGCATAAAAAGAACCAAAAAAATATATGAAAAATTGATTATTAAGAAGGGACTGGTTTCATAGAGTTGAGGTGAGCATACCCACGGTGAATTCGAAAACCACCACCACAGTTAGAACAGCCCAAATGGCATTCTCACCCACACCATTAAAGAGAGTTTTCACAATGTAAAAAAGAGATACCAGAGAAAGTGCAAGGCCAACTTTGACAGAATGGACAAGTCTTCTAGGATCATCTGAACCAATTTGCCAAATTCTCCTCCACAGACATAAAACATCATTTTTTCTCCTTTGAAAAATTTCTGAAACTCCTCTAACCAAAGATATCCACAAATTGGGTGACTTCAAATCTGTATCATTCACAACATTTATCTTCCATTCCAGGGATTGCGAGGGCAAAATCTTGCTTTCCATGCCCAAAAACTTTATATCCTGATAATATAGCCTTGTATTCAATTAAAGAGTAGCACTAAGATAGGGAAGAAGTTATTCTTAATTATCAACTTCACCCCAATTCAATCCTTGGGAGCTTGAATAAGCTTCTTAGAATTTCTCACAATTAATGGAGTGATTTATAGAATCTCAACACAATGGAAAATGTACGAAATTGGACGGATTTTGAAAATTATGTAAAGTTAAAAGCATGAAAAGTTCATTATGACCGCCTATTTGGAATTTTTTTGGGGAGTGCACTTATATCACCAGCTCATCATCCATAATAATTCACCGAACTTATCATTCAAGAAGATTTGCTTTCCAAAATTTTGTGCTGAAAGAGCATTTACTTCTATTGTTAATTGTCGATTCTCTAGTATGAAGTTGCCAAGATTTAAAACATGTGCAGCATGCCAAATAACTCGAATATTTCTGTCACTTCAAATATGATGTTCAGTAAAGTTGGATTTTAAAAATGAGAAGTTCAAATATTGCAGAACAGCATGGTCAAAAATAAGACAAGAATGCCGGCTGTATACAAAATTGCACTGAAGCTCAATTGAGAATTAAATACAACTTAACTCCCACTCAAAAGAATTCTTTTGTTAAAAAAATTGCC
Source organism: Cryptomeria japonica (assembly GCF_030272615.1). Taxonomy (NCBI): domain Eukaryota; kingdom Viridiplantae; phylum Streptophyta; class Pinopsida; order Cupressales; family Cupressaceae; genus Cryptomeria; species Cryptomeria japonica. The sequence goes on along the minus strand of NC_081412.1, from coordinate 126,469,658 downwards.
TAGTGTTTTGTAGTGCCAAGGTCATGAAATATGCATTGACCTTTTGACTGTGCTTGTGTCATGAAAGATATGTCTAGCGTACTACTTTTGACTGTCTCTTGTTTTTTTAAATTAATTATTATTTGGCTGATGTGTAGGGCATTTTAGGATTTGTTGGGATGAATAAAAAGGAACAGGAAAGAATCATATAATTAGTACTAGATGGAGGAGACAATGAGAATGCTTAAGTTTTGATAAAGTTCTAGTGTCGTCACCCACCGTGTGAAATTTAAATACGTTCATGGTGCTGTCAACTGACGGTGGATAGAAGCATACCAACACATTTGAAAGCTATACCCAGTGATAGAAATTGTCATTATAGGCTGCTCTTTTGATTGCCATAAGACCACCTCATCCAAAGTGAAAAAACTTATATAGAAGAACTCTATTATACATGTTGCCTGCAAAATCACTATCACTATAGCCAATCAAATCAAAACAATTAGTTGTGTAATACATTTTCTATTGCTCTTACTACATATCTCCATATTCTCTTTTCAACTAGTTAATGTGAGTTTTTGGTGATCACATGAAACTTGAAATTAGACTAACACCATACATTATATCTGATCTTTGGGCTTTGAGGTATATCGAAACGCTTTATGTCTTTTGATCATTGTTATATCAATATTAGACACCTTGTCTTCTTTGTTTAGTCCATGTTGTAAGTAGTGTTGGTATTGGACTATAATTTAGTATCTAAAATCTCTTTAACACATCCTTGGCATACTTGATAGACAAATGAACATACCACTATCTGATTGAACAACTTAATTCTTAGAAAATGTCTCATTAATCCTAAATGTATCATTTCAAAGTCTTTCTTCATAGTTGATATGAAAATTTACAAACAAATATTTAATAAAGATTAATTTATCAACATATAAGTATACAACAAAAATTTAACCTTGTTTGTTGATCTTTGAGTTTAATGTAGGATCACTACTACTTTTGCTAAATCTATTGCTAATTAAGTATGGTTTAGTTTAGCTACACTGCATTCCTAGTATGTATTTGAGACCATATAGATCTTTATTCAATCTATATGCCTTGTCTTCTTGCCCATGATTTTCATAACTTAGTGATTGTTCCATATGCACTTTTTCCTCTAGAAAACAATTCAAAAATTCGATTTCACATTCATTTAATAAACATTCTGATTATTTTGTGCATGATTAACAACAATCTACATATATCAAGACTTCTAATTGGCGTAACTATCTCATTGTTGTTAACTCTATGTTTCCATTCACTCATATTTGGTCATGCTAAGACTACCATCAACATGTATGATATCTAATAATGGTGATCCATATTTAGAACATCTAATGTTGGCTCATGTTGGATTGTAAAGGAGGGCATCAAAGTTCAAATTTGGATTTTGAGCCTTGAAATTTGATTGATATATCCTTGCTCTTCAATAATAATCTAGATCAATCCTACACCCCCAAAAGTACATATGTAGAAATAGACCATTGATTTCAAGATAAGGAATGGATGTCTAATAATAAGTGCAAATAAATAGTGAAGGAAAAAGAAAAGAAATGCATTGATATGAGATTTTAAACTAAATATAAGACAAGAATCTAAGATATATCAAAATTTTATTATATTGAAATAATCCCACAAATATCAAGAAAAAAAAAAGAATAAATATTATAATTTCAATATTACGAAAGTATAAACACGAAAACTTTTCTCTTGTGTAAAACTAAATTCTCACAGATATAAGGAATCATATTTTTATTAGTGCCATATTAAAATTAGACTTCTCATTATATTTCCCTATTTAGTTAGAGCCAATGGTTATTAAGTATAGAATCTATAGAATCTCCTCAAGCACTACTAGTGGAAATGTAGGCTGAAGTTGGTCATAGTTTGAAAGCATATCACACTTGACAAATTTTCTTTATCCCATATAAATTGCCTCTGAAAATTGTACAATACACATATGCATACTTTATTACTATTAAAAATAGTAATGCATAATTAAAATATATTATATTACATATGAATTATACATTATATAAGAATATTTGCATTCAATTTTATAAATATAAAATTTAGTTTAACTAACTTAACCATTCAAACTAAAACTAGATTACAAATGCATTAATCCTAATGCTTATTGCATTAAAATTTGTCCAATCTAAATGGTTTATCATGAAACCAAGGAGTATTTTAAACTACTCAAACTTCTCCTAGTCAAGCATTATGGTGAGTATATCTGCTAGATAATATGAAGGCTCTTTAAAAATTCTATTATTGTGATAGATTTTAAATTTGTATATTTCTATCTAGGCATATTATCTTGATTGGGTTAAAAATTTGATACTAATTTTATTTCTTTGATAGGCCTCAAATTTTGATAATGGTCTTTTTGATTTAATAGGTCTCAAATTTTGAGGATGAGCCTATTGCTTTGACAAACCTCAAATTTTGACAATGAGCTTGTTGATTTGATATTTTTCAACTTTTGATGGTGAACTTGTTCCTTTTACAAGTCTCAATGTTTGATGATGATGTGTTTTATGGGTCTAGAATTGGGACTTATTTTCTCATGTTGAATCTACACTTATCATGAATGCAATCACTCTATAATGCTATAAATTGAATAAAAATAACCAGAATTTTATGGTAAATATGAGCAATCGCCAAGTAAGAATCTAGGAAAATATGCATTATCACTTAAATTAATATTTGAAATAAAACGTGCATTGGGTGTAATCAGTACAATATATAATATATACTATATATAAAATGTAATATATAATATTTTATATATTATTCATATGTAATATTATATATTATATGGGTATGTGTAGGATTACGAGAGGCCAAAAAGTGACGATATCTTGACTAAAGTCCTGATTGATAGGCTGATTGGAAAAATCTATAACTTTCAAACGGTATCACATTTTTTGAATTTGAAACATGCATCACATTTTATGCTTTGTATACTATAGGATTTTTTAAAAAATTGAATTTCATAAATATTTGACCAAGAAATGGTGGTTAGACATACACGTTTTTATATTTTTAGAAAGCGGTAGTAAAAAAATCATAATTAATTAATTATTTAAAAAAAAATGCGTGTCACATCCAGACATGAGTCTTATACTTATATCTCAAATCTTATGATTTTATTATGGTTAGGGTGGTCAAACAAACATTGCTTCTTATCATTTTCCTAAAATTTTAGTACTATTGCATTGAAATTTCAAATTTTCATCAAACATATTTTTTTAATTTTTTTTTTCTAGAAAACAACTAGTAGGCTTAGAAACTACATTCAATTTTCTATAGATTCCATTCTTACATATTTTTGAAATAATGTTGGTAACTTATTCAAATTTTTACGTCAAGTTGCCTAACTCTATTTTTCTTATTTTCATTGCAACTTAAGGGCTTGTTTGGCCCACCATGATTCTACACATACCCATATATAATATATAATATAATATATATTACATAAATATAATAATATATATTATATAAATATAATAATATATCTTATATGGGTGGCTGCAAGAAGTTGAGTCCCACTTTTGGGCAAAAAGTGGAAGTGTTTTCTCTGTTTTTCAAATTTTCTGTCAATTGATGTCAAAATTTTATGCACTTAGAGATTGAATCTCAAAAAAATTCAGAAATAGAAAATGTAGTGCTCGGAGTATACTTTTCAAATATGTAATTTATTTTAATACCCACATGCTAGAAATCCCTTTTTAGTAGGCATGTTTAAAAACCAGTTTTTCAAAATGCCTATTTTAGGACCATACCACACGTGTACGACCACCCTTTTTTGATGCAAATAAATGAAATTTTCAAATCCTTCTGGAAAATGATACCTAAGACACCAAATATTGATGAGAATATTTTTGCTTATTTTTTTATTGAATATATTTTTTTTATTAATTTTTAACTGACATATTTTCAAAACATCGGGTGTACGACCACCATAATTTGATGAAAATTTCATATTTTTCAATTTTTTTTTTAATATTCAAAAGAATTATATGTAGATTGATGTCATATAATTTATTTTTCTAAAATCCTAAAAACAAAAATGTTATTAAAGTTTTAGTGAACCTTGGTATTTTAGGTTTAGGTTCCACTTTTGATTAATAAATAATAAAAAAATAGTAAAAGTAATCTTATCACTATAAAATTTACATTTCTAAAATCAGGATGCTGAAAACTCTAATGGGTTCGTTTCGTCAAAAAATTCAATTAGAAAGGCCCTCAAAAATTAGGCCAAGGTAGAAATTTGATGTCGTTTTACCTTAGTCATTTTTTTGGAGGTCCAAGCATAGGCTTGGTGGGACCAAGTCTATCCTGAAGCAAAAAACAATGCTAAGGGTTGTTTCCCGCCCCTAATTTTAACAAACAAGCACCGGTGTTTTAAATTCAAAAAACGGCCACCCATTTTGCTTTGTACCGTTGAAAGCGAAACAGGCAGCCATTTCATTAAATAACGGGCACCCATTTCTGAAAAGATCCGTTGGGCCAGAATCTAGCCCACAAGCACAAATCCCAATTTTCAATCATTGCCTAACAGGTACGATTTGCAAAGAGAATGTTTTGATTAATCATTCTCTTTGTTTGTCTTATTGTCGATTTTTTAAGGAGATCGATTCGAATTCAAAATTTGGTGTCGCCATGGGATCAAATCAATGCAGGAAGAGGCAAAGGAAGGTTCTGACAGCTGAGTAGATTGCAGAAAATAGGGAGGAGGCAATGCGTCAATGAGAGAGAAGATCAAGAATGAGACAAGGAGTTTCAAGTTACACAATCATTTCAAAAGAGGAGAACATCAATGAGACCATAATGTTGACGAAGGAAACACAATAGAACCATTTAATTTAGGTGCATCTTCTAATCCATTATTGGATACATGTATATCTTCACAGCCCTATATTTTTTTCTCATGAAGAAACTGGTGATTTAGTAGAAGCAGGTTACTTATTAAATGAAATGCCAATTGAAAATCATACCCCAAATGAAATTAGAACTCAAGTTGAAACTAAAATTGAAATCCAAATTGAAACCCCAAATGAAAGTAGATCTCAACTTGAAACCAAATTTGAAACTCCAAATGAAATTGAAAATCCACCTGCAACTAAAACCAATAACGTGTATGTAGACATGGAAACACCAAATGAAAATGAAACATGTTTGAATGATAATCAAATGAATGAAAATTTTGAAATTAAAAGTGATGTACTAGACAACCTTCTGGACTTGGTTTCATGGAGACATATTAGGACCCATGCAAAAAGATTGTTTAGACATTTTTTTATAATAAGAAATTTGGGTTTAAATGTCAATTAATGGTACAACTAATTAAAATGACTAAAATGCAAAAAGTGATGAAGAAATTAGGCTTTTATGTCAAACCCAAGAAGGACTAGTCTTTAAAACAATTTGTATCGACTGTTGCTAGCGCCTTTGATACAATTGGAAAGAAAAGTTGTTCTAAAGATAAAAATGCGGCACGACGGGCAATAACAATAGCTTTAGTAGGCCAAACAACTTTTAATAAAATATTGATGAGTAACATAAGTGGATATCTTAATATTCATCGCAAAACTTTGTTAAGAGCTGTAAAAAGAAGAGTTAATTTTGAAAGTGATCCGGCAAATTGTGGACTTTTAGTGGTAGACTACCAAGGTCTGATATGAAACTTACTGGTGAAGTCAAAAATTTGATTGAAAAATTCTGGCACGATAATACAAGAGTATCACCTAATCTTAGAGATGTTCTTATATTAAGAGTTGGGTCAAAAATTTGTGATCCACATCCAAAACACCTATTGGACATGACTCAAACTGAATTGTACAAAAAAAAATTGGATGATAAGGTGTTGACTATTAGCATTTGTCAAAGGTCTTTTGAAAAGTGTAAACCTTGGTATGTTCAAGTTAACAAGGAAAGAGTCACATGTTGTTGCAAAACTCATGTTTAATTTCACTACCATTATGATGTATTTCGATATATATGTGTTACCATGCATAGTAATGGAATGTTCCAAGAATGTGGTATAAATATACCACCTGAAATTATAAAGGAGTTTGTATCAAGTTTGTTTTGCAACCCACTAAATGAGCAAAAATTTCTTTTCAATGCATGTGTTTCCGGTGTATGTGATATATGTGGCAATCTTGCATTGTTGGATGAATGTTTGCATGAAAATATATCAAATGATTTTGGACAACAATTAGTTGATGTTAACAGATTTAAAACTGTTGAGTGTCCATTGAAGGATGGAAAGGTTCGAAAACGATGCGATCTAATCACTGAAAAAGTTTAGTGTTCATGCATTTATGAATGAATTTAAGAGTAACATCGTACCTAAATATGTTAAACACACTCAAAATGCTAGATGGCTCGATGGTCAGTTTCGAATATGTAACGATACATTTCTTGTTGGTAGTATACTTTCGGTTGTTGACTTTGCAGAGAACTACACGCTTGCACCACAAGATGAGGTCCAATCACAATACTACAATTCAATTCAAGTATCAATTTTTGTCCATATTGTCTATAGGCATGCACCAGATAGTACAGAAGAGGATCGCAAAATTTTGAGAGAGTACCATTTCTATATGAGTGATAATAAATTACACTCATCTGAGTTTGTCCAGTATTGCTTCAAGACCTTTTTTAAGAATTTGAGGGAGAGAGAAATTCAGATGACACAACATCTAATATGGTTTGATAATTGCACAGGGCAATTCAAGAATGCTAGAATGTTTTATTGGTTGAGTAGGATTCATAAGAAAACTAATATCGAACACATGTGGAGTTTTTTTGAGGCTGGACACGGGAAAAGAGAACATGATGGTGTCAGTGCATGTGTTAAGAGAGCCCTTTGCAGAGAGCAACTCAAATTCGAGGAAAAGGCTAAATTTAAAAATGCAAGTGCAATTATGGATTGGTGTAGTGCAAATTTATCCATAGGATCAAGTCAGAACTCTACAATTAGACGTTTCTTTTGGCTAGTTAAAGAAGAGAATATCCTTCCAAGATATGATTGTGATAGAATCAATGGGTCAGCTAGATGGCATTCATTTAAGAGTTTTAATTCTAACACTTGGACTATATGGACTAGAGAGCTTGCATGTTTTTTTCAATTTTGTGTTGCAGGTGAATGGGAAGAATGCAAGAATACGGAATGGGTCGAAGAATGGCAACACAAATCCTTAACACCTAGCGAGACACAATATGAAGATGTTAGAAGAAATGAAGACCCAGATCATGCATTTACATCAGAAGATTATGATCATGTTTCAGACCTCATACAACCTGGTAATTTAATTCAATTTCTTGTTTATAACTTTAAATTATATATTTTTATGTATTGTCATATAATTTATGATTGTATTTGAATTATAAATTCTAACAAGTTTTATTTCTACATGTACTTAAATTTTTTTTCTAGGACATGTGTATGCTATTGTTGCACCAGAGAATAATGATGAGCAGGTTGAGTATTGGCTAGCTAGATGTGTAGAACCTAAGAAAAAGTTGATATGTGATCAAGTAGATGATGATGGTTTTCAGTATCCAGTTGGGTCTGTTGTGGTAGTTGGCACATGGCTACACAAATACTTAACAAGAAGGAATGGCTTACCAGCTTATGAAGACTACCAATCAGAAAAGAAGATTATACACTATTCTCATTTGGTGGTGGCAACAAACATCAAACTAGAAAGATACAAAGGTAGACCTATTAATAAGATATTGTGGACACTTTTAGTAGAAGAGCATGAGGCAATCATAGATGCATGCAGAAGAGAGAGGATGTAGATGGTACATTAGGTTGAATCAAATTTATATGCATGTAAGTTTGTGTTACTTGTGTGAACTCTTTTATATTTAATCATGATAATTATTTTTATTTGTCCCTTTAAAATTGTATTTGTCTACATTTGATACAATTTTGGTTTCATAAACAACATTGTATTAGTTATCTTCTTCTTAATGTTATTTTGTGCACATTGTAATTGTGTTACAATTGAATTCCAATTTTTTATGATATATTTATTTTATCGTAATCTCTTCATAGATTAATTGTAAGTTCAAAGATAGAATTATGTCTAAAATAGAATTATCAGTTCAAAGATAAGGTTTATTCATGGTCATATAAGAACTATCACTATTCCTTGTACCATTCCTCATTATCATTGTATGACAACTCTATATTTATAGTGTGATTTTTTATTTTACTACCATTATATTGCCTCCTATCTCTCACTCTCTTTAGCCATCCTCCATTCTATCCATGCTTTTCATACCACTACTATCCACACTTATAAACCTTCAATACACTAGTAAAGTAGTGTGGTCAACTTAAGAGGAAAGTGGATACTATGTTTGTAGCTCTTACTCTATTACACATTTTGCATTTGAGGTTGTTACACACTCATTGCCCAATGGATTTTTTATAGCTATATAAATGAATTATATTATGGAAAAGGAGGTCACAATGTTCACCTACCATCTTTCAATGATAAATGTATAGATATTGCATATGAAGATAAATTCTAACCTAAATTACTTTCATGAACTCTAAGGACTATACTCTTGAATGCTTCTAATCCTTAGCTCTTATATTTCTATCCATTATTTTGATGAGTTAGCTATCATTTTTTTACAACAAGCATGCATCAATATGGGCTTAGAAACAACTAACTAATTTAACTAAATATTTTTTGAGACATAATGAGTCAAATAATGACTATAGCATTAGCTTCCCAATATCTATGTGGTAGGATTTGGGTGTACATGTAAGAAATATTGAACTCTAACTATTTGAATGTAATGGTTGGAATAGCAGGGCTTCCTTTACTTAGTCCAACCCTTCAAAATGTCAAAAGAATTATGCATTTCAAAAATAAATTCTCAAGAAATAATCCATGTCTACTTCCAATCAAATGTCTATGACATCTAATTTTGTATCACTCAAACATCAAGGGCTGGGAAATTTACAAAGCTTAGCAAACCATTGAATAATGTTCTTCAAACCTTCCTAATAATTTGGTTAGCCTTAATTCCATCAATCTATTGGATTCCTCTATGAGATTAATTTATAATTAATAATCCTTTTATAATTTTCATATCAAATTTATATGCATGTAAATTTGTGTTACTTGTGTGAACTCTTTTATATTTAATCACGATAATTGTGTTTCTTTGTCCCTTTAACAATGTATTTGTCTACATTTGATACAATTTTGGTTTCACAAACAACATTGTATTATTTATCTTCTTCTTAATGTTATTTTGTCCACATTGTAATTGTGTTACAATTGAATTCTATTTTTTTATGATATATTTATTTTATCGTAATCTCTTCATAGATTAATTGTAAGTTCTTGATTTTATTGTTATTTTAAGAATATGATGTTATTGTAAATTGGGATAATTATTTTATTGAATTATAAACTGTTGCACTATAAGATGATCAATCACAATGTTAAAATATAAAGTCATAAATAGATCACATAACAAGTCATAAATAAAAAGTCCTATATATAATTACATAACAATTCCTGATGACATTAAAACAAGTCCAAATAACATAATAACAAAACAACATCACATATATATTCTCTAGAGTGTGTCAAATCACATAACATGACCTGATATCATAATAGCAACGAAATGACATAATAAAAAGTCCTATATATAATCACATAACAACAAGTCCTATATATAATCACATAATAACAAGTCCCAGGATAACATAACAAGTGTCATCATAAAAATTCCATAATACAATAACATGACATGACATAAAATATATAATCTAAGAACTCACGTGCATCTCATCTGCAGTCCTCTTCACTCAACATGAAGGCGGCTAAGATGAATCATCCTACTGCACGTGGTCCTGAGATGTACCATCATGTGTGTGTGCAGTATCAATGTATCCACCCTCCTATATATTTTATTAAAAGATTTTACATGAGAATAAGATTTAACATGAGAAGAAGTTACTTTCATAATTCACTTTTTAATTAAATACTAAAAATTTAAAATAAATTACCATACGACCGTGCTCTACAATGCCCTCACTGGTACGTGGAGGTCCACTATCATGAACAAGAAAAGTGGTTGTAATCAAGTCCTGCAAAAAAAACATTGTACATCAATTTTGATAATCCCTATAAAATCCAGGTACACATTATAAACAAATTAGAAATTATTTTTCTAATCATCACCGCAAATGACAATGTCGACGGTTGCATCTGGCTCAATCCCATAGCCATACCAATACTGGTAGTGGTATTGACTTGAACAACATATGTAAAGCATGAATCAAACTTGTATATATACATAGATTATAAAGTATATATATAAATACTACAAGTTTATCGCAGAAAAGCATACATGTGATGTAGGCAAAGTAATTGATGGGCGAAAGCGTACATGTGATGCACCATCAAACAATCCAGAATCCAACAATTGCAAAAAATAATGAACATGAATCAAAGTTGTACATAAATTAGTAAGCATACAAACACTTCAAATTAATGGATGAAAACATACTAGTGGTATATGAGGCTGAGCCTCAGCAGTCCATGGGTCATGTGAAGAACTACCCACCTCGGTGCTACATGAAGCACCCTACAAAATTGAAAAAACATATCACACACATCATTAAATTAAAATTTTTATTGTTTATTTTAAATGTACATATCAATACAATGTATCTAAATGAAAGTGCCTACCGTAAATGGGGCACCAACATCTCTAGGTATCGTGGTAACATGATGTTGGTTTCTCAATGACGTGGTATGATCCATCCTCTGTTCAAAAAAAAATTGACTCATGTTATGGCTCATATGTGTATATATAAGAAATTTAATATTGCACTATAAATTATATAAATAAATTTTTACCTTTGTAGGTTGATCATCGTCTACCCACATGAGATCAACATATGAAGAGACGACATCAACATGTGCAACCTCCTCGGCATCATCATAACCACCATGGGCAGCATCAACATCATCAAAATCACCATCTCCTCCAGGGGCAGCCTCACTCTTTGGACTCATACATACATCCACGCAGCTCGTGCAAACATGTGCTAAGCTAGGGGCAACCCTCACCTCGCGCAATTGTTGTGCCAAATTGCCCGACAAGGCACTCAATGAACCAAGAGCATAATCCACTGCTCGATGATGAGAAGGTGCTAGAAAAAATGGTGATGGAAGAGGAACCAATGGATCATTGCACACACGGTTTCTAACCCTGTCACTCAATTTTGTTCCCGGCCTATCTTAGGGCATGCCTCTCCCAACCCCCTAAAATGATCTAATATCCAAGTAATTGGAATTTTTACCCAATTCAAATTTGGCCCATAATTTCTTCCAAAAAATACATCGGGACCTCATAATTGGAGTGTGGTGGATGGTCAAAGACCATCCACCACCGCTCCCAAAAGTGTCTAGCTATGCCTGGGTGCCTACACAATCAAATTGAGATCCATGGCTTCTTCAGATCTATCTCTTCACCTGTCTTAGGGTTCACAAAATATTGTTTCAAATTTATTTTTGTTATTTTTAATTCATTGACTTGTTTGTATGTTAGGCCATCAGCGTAAAATGCATGCAATCCCTCCCGCCAACTACGATAGCTATCCAGCTCGCTATCTAAAGCCTGCACATACTGTACAATCCCTTACATACTATCTGGAAGGCGTAACAACTACGGATGTGGATGAGGCTCACGTCTAATAGTATGGATATCTCTAATCAAAGAATCAATATTCATCCTAATTGTCTACCTCAACTGATCAAGTGGAGGTGGAGGTGGAGGGGGTGGAGGTGGAGGTGGTGCTAGACCTAATAGCTCATCTATCTAAGACTCATCCATTATGTGAAAATAATCTGCATATATACAAACATAAAATTTTACAATTACTATTTAATTTACATTTCACCTTCCAAAAAAACTTATAATTAAATATAATTTACCAACTTAAATATAAATCCACTTAAATCAAAGTATAAAAAATATTCTACAAAACAAAACATCATAATGCCCATGCAACTCAAACAATACTTTTTAACATCTAAAGATGCATTAGTATAAGTTCTATCAAAATCATAAAAATAATCAAGAGAGAGAGAGAGAGAGAGAGAATAGATAATGAATAAATGACTCCGTGGATTTAGATAATGAAGGTAACTTCCATGGAATTACAATTTAGTACCCTTGCAATTTATTTAACCATTATCGTCAATTAGGCTACCACTTCAAATTTTCAACTTGATAGGATTTGAGGAGGTATCATAGGTTTCTCTATTCATCCTTTTGTTGTAAAATTAGAAAGGAATAACTATGATTCTTTTGTAAAATGATATCTTGATAAGTTTTAGGCGGTGTAATCATTTTCCTTTTATGTATGGACTCATACCTAAACTAGAAACACTAGAAATTATATAATCTTGGTGTAACATCATTGACCATGTAGGAGTGATTTGATCTAGTATCAAGATCATGATTCTATGTGTATTTCATTGGATATTGATTTCCCCAAACACTTTGGAATAGACTTTAAGAGATCCATGGAGACCCTCATATCTCTCCATTCCTAGAGGATCCTATTGTAGAATGTTTCATTCCCTTTGTATATGAAGATCACATACCTTCGATGGTGATACTTAAGAGGAAATTTAATATATATCATAGGTCTTGCATGTTTTGACAATTTAGAGGCTTGTCTCATTCTTCAAGTACTCATCCTATAAAGACCTAATATCCATCTTAATTTTTTTTTATTATTTTAGATTATTATCACCAATTCCATAAAACCAATTGATGTAGTCTAGCATGACATTAATCACCTTCTAAACATGACCACTTGGGATTCATATCTTTTGAATATATTATCCTTGTTTGAGGATTTTAGAATTACATATGTTAAATATAATTTTGAGGATATTGATATCCTCTTTCATGATAGCTATGCCATCATTGGCAACCCATCATATTATCTTTGGTGCTCATTCTACTTCGATCCTCACAAGATTCTTTATCATCATTTTGTTCCAACATGTGAATATTTGCGAAGTTTTTAGACACACAAGTCTATTTAGATTTAAATTTTGTATTTACCCAACTTATTATAATGACATTTCCAGTCACCAATGTATTTATTTCTTCCTAAAGGAAAAAAAATGTTGTTTGCAAGTAATGGATCATGTTTTTTCTTCAATCTTTCATCATTAGCACGTGACCTACTTCTTTATGGGGAGTTTTGTATTCTCATTTTATCTCTCTTATTAGGGGGGTATTTACTATAAAAAGGAGGCATTGGTTATTAGAGGAAGATAAAAGGATAAAGCAAAGAGAAAAAAGAAAAGAAAAAGGACATGTTATCATGTTTGTAAATATAAGTATATCTTTAGAGATTGGGCTAAGTTAGGAAGTAGTGAGGATTAATAGTGATAGTTAGAGTATTATCAAATTTAAGAACCCTATTTTTCTCACACACAAAAAAACACATTCATATTCATTATCATTTTAAAGCTCAATTTAAACATAAATTAAACATCTAACTTTTACAAAAGGATCCTATAATTAAATACAACATTTAGAAATATAAATTTAAATATTCAGACTTTTACGCATGATTAAAACATAGAGAGAGAGGGAGAGTAGGTAATTTGAGATACAACGAGTTAGAGAGAGAATATATAATTTGAGAGATGGAGAGTAGGTAATGATAGAGAGAGGGTAACGTGTGAAAGAAAGAGAGGGGGGTAATGTGTGTGTGTGTGTGAGAGAGAGAGAGGGGGGGTAATGTGTGAGAGAGAGAGAGGGGATAATGAGAGATTGAGAGAGAGAGAGCATAATGACAGAGATAGTAACGTGTACGTGTGTGTGAGAGAGAGAAGGGGGGTTTATTATTGATTTTCATCTAAGGTTTATTGTTTGTTAATTTTTTAGGGTTTGTTGTTCATTTATTTTCTAGGGTTTAGTTCATTTTTTTCTATCTAGGGTTTAGTGTTCATTTTTTTGTTCAGGGTTTATTGTCTATTTTTTGTGTCTAATATTTATTGTTCGTTTACGTTTTTTTTTTGTTTTTTGTTTTCCTACGGTTTTTACTATTCATGTTTTTTGCAATATTTAAAAATTAAAAACTATTTTAAACATGAAATAAAATAAAATAAAAAGTGTTTTTCAAACTTTAAAACACTAAAATTAAAAAATAACAATAAATTAACATTTTTTTTATGAAAAATAATAACAATAAATTAATAATTTTTTATGAAAAATAATAAAAACAAATAAAACTAAATACCTGGAAGGAGGTAAAAAATGGTCTGGGGGGTTAGCTGGGATGAAAAAAATGGGTACCCGTGCTCCTCTGAAATGTCTGCCTATTTTTGAAACAATAAAAATGATGGAAAATGGTTTAAAAAAAAAGATAAATACATTCCAAAAACGGGTGCCCGTTTAGCTTCGGGCACTCGTTGCTAAATGGGCGCCCATTTTTGAATGGCTCGGGCACTCAAAGCAAAACGGGTGCCCGATTTCTAAAAATTGGGCACCCGTTTCCAGTGGGCTCTTTTCCCAACCCGCGGACTTCCGCGGGATTGGGATCCAACTTTGTGCATTTACCCATATATAAATATAATAATATATATTATATATTATTATCTATTATATAATATATAGTTTTAATAATACCAGATGTCTGATATGCTTTGGCTTTTGCCATGGCTGAATGTACTAACATCCAAGCCAAACAAAAAGTCAACACAAATTTCTCGCATTTTTGGGCGAGTGGAAAAGTGATTTTTTTTCATATTGCCACTTTTTCGCACCTCATGGTCTTGCCCATACCCTGGTTTATACAAAAAAATGTATTTTGTAACACCTAATGAGGATTTTCAAATTCCTAAAAAAAATTTTAACACCTAGAAATGAACTCTAAATTGGTAATGGCTATATTAGATTTCAATTTTTAGTATTTTTATATGGCCAGATGAATTAAATGTACTTGGATACTATTGTTAACTCTAGGATGGGTAGAATATAAATGTATTTTATTGTAAATGAATTGTCAATTACAACATAATATTTAGTATTCAAATTTATAACTATAGAAAATATTTTAACTACCATAACCATCTAAACTTAGAGTTAATTATAATTGTGTTAACTTATAATAATTAACATACATGAGGAATCATTTGTTGAACCGTTTACAACCTACAATGGATTGAAACTACCTAGTCTCAAGGGTTTAAGAAGGTGTGGATTGAGGGTGAATCTCTAATATCATTAATTGTCTTAAAGAATTTCAAAGCCCAAGTTGGAGTATTGAATATATAATAAGGCATTCAATTACTATTCTCAAGTCCATTGAAGAGTGTCATATCTCCCATATTTATAGGGAAAGCAACAAGCTAGTTGATTATTTTGTAAACCTAGGAGAATCTAACTCTTTGAAGAAAAGATGGGACTCCCATGATCCCCTAGCCCTCAATGTTAAGGCTATCATTAATCATGAGAGTCAACAGAGTTAAGGTGTCTCTATCATTAATGGGTATGATTGGTAGTTGTCATTTCAAGATGGCTTTCACAGTGATTTTGCGCAATATTTTGCGATCTTGTCTTTTCTATTTATGGTGGGTTTATTCCAATGTTTCCTCAATCATGGGTGGTGATAGGAGTCATGTCAAAAAAATTTCTTATGAGGGAACAAAGGGTAATGCTCGGGTCTAGAAAACTCTTATGGGAAGAGGAGCTACACCTTGTTTAGAGTAGCTTCATGGCTCTAACCCACTAATTACTGGGCCTTACATTAAGGGCTGGAAGAACTTCATTGTGTCTATTTAGGGAAAGGAGTTAGAGGTTTTTAGAGACATTCTTGGGCAAACTTTTGGGTTGTGTACTAAAGGAAAAACTAAAATTTAAAGATAAAGTGGCTTCAAAGGTGGCAATCAACAAAATATTTAAGAAGAATGAGTGAGATAAGTTGGTCAAACTCTCCTCAAGTGAATATGATGGGAATTCCATAAAACCAATTTAGGCTAACACTTCTGAGGCAATTATTTAGTATTTTAAACTCTTGATGGAAAATTCACTTCTATGTTTGGTTATCACTTTATCTTCCTCAATCACTTTTCCATAAAATAATTGTTTTTTTCTATTTTATTTGCTTGCTTCTCTTGAGTATAGTATCAGAGAACATAGGAAGAATTAGAAGCTTCCTATTTTTCATGGAGGACTAATTTTGTTAATAATGGATAATGGGGAATCTCTATCTATTTCTGTTAAGCCTACAAAGACTACAAAAAACATAAGAAATACCCTTGGTATCAAGTGCACTATTCACACAAGAGAATTGATATTGAACATAAAATAACAGAGGCAAAATAGTGGATTGTGAAGGAGGGGAATGCTAATTCTATGGAAATTTACTCAAACCTACCTTCTAAAGATTAAACTAAAACTAATAAGACCTCTAAGCAAGATAAACCCCAAATCTCATGGATAGGGGTATCCTTTACTAGGGATTTTGATATGGAGACAAATGTGCAATCTATTGTGGATAAAAGATGAAATATAGAACATGGTAAGGATGAATGAAAGGATAAATTGTTAGTAAAGATGCAATCTATTAAGAAAGGGAAAAACAATATCTTTGTACTAGTGAGGGGGAGAAGTGAGGCAAGTATAAAGGCAATGAGAAAATAGGGGAAACTCAAAAAAGTCAACATATTGATTTGTCTCTTGAAGACTAGGGTCCTTCACATGATCTTTCTAAGGATTTTCATTTCTTAACACCAATAGGGAGGAAACTTACAATGTTCTCGAACCAACTACTTGGATCTTTCTAAAAACAAGGTAAAGAATAAAAGGATGTTAGCTATCCTAGAGGATGTTCCTAAGAACATTAGTATGATGAAGAATGAATGTTAGGGTTACATCAATATGTTGGAGGATAAAATTCAAAAGGTTCATCAAAATATGGAGAAGGATGTGAATAGTGTGGAAGAGCTCTACATTCTTAGTTAAAAGGTTAAGAATATGAGAACTCAGGATCAAATGGGGATGCCTAAGGGTGTTGATGATGCCGGTGAGTTTGTGGTTAAAGGTAAACAAGGTGTTTATTTGGCTGAGTAGGGACCAAGTGCTTGCACTTGTAGTCATTCCAAGAAACCTTTTTAAGCTTGAAAGAAAGAGTTGTAGGAGGTTATCAATCAACCTTTACAATCGATGATGCAAGAGCATCTAGATGAACTAAAAATCAACATCAACCAAAAAACATTTTCAATTTTTTTTCTTTCTTTTGATGTTTTCTTATGTTTTGGGAATTTATCAACATAAGGAACTATCCTATGCAATCAAATCTTTTAATTTTAAGTTTTTGCCAAATCACCATTTTAAGACACTATAGGTAGTTTTCAAAAATCCTTTCTATAAAACACGTAAGGAATTGAGTAAAATAATTTTGTTGGGACATTCTTAGAAGTACTACATGGAATATGCACAAATAATCAAAGTCATATGTTTTTTAGTTTATGATATTTTAATGTTGGAAGTTTGTCAAAAAATGTTGATGGTTTATGAAAACTTTAATATATCAAAATTTTGGAGTACTTGAGTGAAATCCTTCTGTAAGGGATCTTGGCAAGTCATCCCAAGCATACTGTAGTCACATAAATCTGTCCACTTAATTAAATAAATATTTAATATTTATTTGATTATTTAACCATCAATTAATAATTAATTAAATTAATATATTTAATTAATTCATCTTAACCCTCTTCTCCTATTAATTAAATAAATTATTCAATTTATTTGATTTAATTCACTTAACCAAATTCAGACCATTAATTAAATAAATAAATCATATTTATTTAATTAAAATATTCTCTCACATTTAAATAAATTAATATTTATTTAAATCCCCCAAAATCCCACCTCTCACATTTAAATAAATTAACATTTATTTAAATCACCTTTATCCTCCACCCACTTGTATTTTCCTACAAAAGCAAGTTGCACAATTATTTTAAATAAATAATTTATTTAAAACACCTTTATCCTCCACCCACTTGTATTTTCCTACAAAAGCAAGTTGCACAACTATTTTAAATAAATTATTTATTTAAAATGCTATTTATCCTCACCCACTTGAAACCTTTAATGGTTTCCCTTAAAGTATTCAAACTTGATGGCTTTAAAGTCTTCAAACTTGATGGCTTCCTTCTATAATCTTCTTAAGACTTTAATGGTTTTCCTTAAAGTCTTCAAGCCTTTAATGGTTTCCCTCAAAGTCTTCAAGCATTTTAATGCTTTATCTTCATTTTTCTCATTTAAATAAATTAATATTTATTTGAATATTTATCCAAATGCAAATTACACCATTTAATTGAAATAAATGATTTTATTTTAATTGAAAATACCAAAATTTCTCCCACTTGCATTTTCCTACAAAATCCACTTGTATGCCTAAACCCCTTCTAGATTCTTCTAAACCCTTCCTAATTAGCCTAATCCATCCCCTAAATATTGTCACATTCCTAAGCAAATTGGAGTCACTTCTCAAAGACTCCAAAGTCTTTGAAAAGCAATTAATGCTTTGTGTGTTCAACAAATTAACCCTCAAAGTCTTGGATAACCTTTGAAAGCTTTCAACCTTCAACCACTTAATCCCCAAAGTCTCCAATAACCATTAATGGTTACCTCAAACCCTCCCACATGGTTAAAACATTTGTTTTGACTCAACCTCTACCCAACCCAAAGGTCTCATCAAGCCTTTAATGCTTTGACCATGATTATCTCTTAAACATTTGCACAAAGGTTTATCCTTGGATTAACTCTTAATCCAATGGGTAATCTTAATTTAGACTTGACCCTTACCTTCTAGATAACCATGAGGTCTTCTCAGGCCTTTAATGCCTCCAACCTCTTCTCTCAACCCAATCCTATGTTGACACTTGTCACCATTTTATTGGTGCCAATTGTGCACATGGATCCCCAACTTTCAAACTTGGCCTTTGATTAAACCATTCAATCTTAACCCTTCATTTCCCCATTTCTTCTATAAATAGAACCCTTCTCCTCAAGCAAAAAGAAGCATTTTAGAGTATTGTTGTTATACTGGCATTAGCATAGAGCTTTTTCATAGCATCACTATCTACTCTTGCATAGTATTTGCTTATCATATTCAACCATCTTGAATCTCCATATGGCATCCATGGCTAGTGCTAAAAGCTGAGAGCTACACTCATTTGGGACTTGGAGAGGAGAGGAACAAGGGAGGAGCAACTATGAGCATCTTGATTAGCTATTTCATTCTATGTTTATATGCTTTCTATTTCATGCTTAATATCTCTCTTGATATGCCTGTTTAGGATAATCTTTTGTTGCTAACACTAACGTTTGTTTCTTGTGCTCTTGTGTGTGTTGCCATCAAACAGATTTTCTAATCCTTTTTGCAGAGCATCACATACTTACCAATTTTTATAATATAAAAGAGAGCATTTTAATTTGTTTCACTTTCAGATACCTAGCTTCACATTCCTAAAGACCAAATTATTCATTTAATTTCTTGGTGGGGATTTGTAATAATTTACAACCTTTTATTTAAAATATAACTACTAGATGCTAAAAGAAAAAAACAAAAATAAGTCAAAGCGTAAAGACAACAAGGAGTGTGTAGGAGGAAATTAAAAGAATAAAATTTAAAAAGACATCTGGTAGAATTTTAAAAGATAGATGTTCATTTTCCTGGGCAACCAAAAGGTTAAGTTTTAATTGTATTTAAGTGAATTTTCTTCTAGAGAAAGAGGGAGAATTTTGTAGATTTAAAAGGAATTTTACTACAAAGTTGAGAAGCCATGTGAAGGCCCATGTGTAAATTTGATTGTAAATGTTGTGATGTAGATTTCTATATTTGTTGTGTCGATTTCAATCAAATAAAACTAAGATTTTGTTGTATTGCAATCTATATCAAGTGTAGTGAATTTTGTGATTTTATAATAGGAGGGATTACCTGTTGCATCATTTAATGTCAAAGTGAGAAGATACTAAGAGTGTAAAGGATACACTAGGACCTGTGGGTAGAGAGTGAAGCGGTTGATTGAGAAGAGCTCAAAAAAATTGTTACAAGTAGGAGAGAGATGCCCTGAGCAATTGAGAGTTGGGAAGCTACAAAGAAATTTATTTTTGCAAATTGTAGAATATGTGATGTGGGCACTAGAAGAGAGGAAGAGATGGGTCATAAGGAGACCCATTATAATTTTGTTTTGGGAATAATATTGGGATAAATAACAACAAAATAGAATCAAGAAATTTTTTACTAAGAAGTTTTTAAAAATTGAAGCTAGAATGGAAGCCTTGGAGAGGTATTAGTTTCCTAATAATGTTGTGATTGCAAGAAATGAAAAGGAAGTAAAAGATAATGAATTTGTTGCAGAGAAATGTCTATTGGAAGGCATGAAAGAAAAGACCAAAGAAGAGGAGTTTGTAGTAGCAGAGGTTGACATTAAAGAGGTACAAAAAGTAAGCAATCAAGAGGTTGTTGAGAATAAGGTTGTAATAAAATCATTCCTTTATAAATGCATGAAGGAGAGTGAAAAAGATGAAGCGGGTGAAAAAATGAGTAGTGATGAAGGTACAATAGAGATGATGGACATTGAGTTTCCTAAATTTGAGAAGAAAATTGATGAAGATAAGGATGATCTCCTTTTGAAAGTGATGAAAATAATAAATAGTTTATTGGAAGGATTTTTGATAATTCAAGATAAGGATAAAAGGATTGAAGATGAAGGTGAGAAGATGAACATTATTGTGAAGAAAGAAGAATAAGATGTTAGCATAGTGAAGAAGAAAGACATGTAACTTTTGATTTTTCTATATTCTATGATGCAGATTTGCATGCAGAAGAGATGGATAAGAAGGAATTGGTTCAAGTGAATACAAGGATGGAAAAAATGAATTTTTTAGTTACAAATTGGTGTGTGGATATTTCATATTTGCATGTCAAAATTGTAGAGGATGCTACTAGTGAAACATGGTGGAGGTCTTCGGTTGTGGTGGTTTAAAACCCACAAAGGGAGAGAGGGGAGGAATAATTCTTTAGAGGAACAACATGGTTCATGCACTAATACATTTGGTCTATAATTACGACGGAGGTTTCCGACAGAGAAGGTATATTGTGACCAAATTTGATTTTTTTGAAAAAATACACGAATTCATCAGATTTCGACGATAATTTCACATTTGGTTTCGACGGAGAGGGCATTAGTAATGAAAATTTGTTTTTTTTGAAAAAATTTCTGACATTTGTCAAAATTCCGACAACCACGGGCATTACTTAAAAAAAAAAGCGCAAGTCATTTTCTCAATCACTCTCGCGCAAGCTTCGTCGACCTTTGGAAATTCCTTGCATGCAAGCTTTGTCGACCTCGGTAACCCTGCGTCTCCTAAAAGGTTAGGGTATTTTGCATATGAATTTTATTCTAAATTTAATCTTCTTAAGTCTTAAGGTTTCTATCTTGAATATACCCTGGTGCCCAATTTATCCTCGATCTAGCTACATCCACCTACGATGGCTTCCTCTAATACACCCACCTTAATAGATGCCTCCACCAATATAGTGGATTGAAATCAACAAAAGAGGGGAAGAGTGGATAGAGATATTATTGGAGGAGATCGGGTTGTGCATGATCATTTAATGAAAGAGGGAAGAGGAGAAGAGGGCACAATTGATGGAGGAGGTCGGCAAGTGTCCTGACTAATTTTTGACCTAATAAACTAACAAGTTCTTACTGCCATTGTCACCTAAGACTTCACCCTGCACATTGATCTATACTAACCAAAATTTTCTCAAGGCTAAATTTTCTTGGTTGTAAGATTTTGGAGACAACATATTTTAGCAGCTTGGTTTGTAGAATTTGATAAGATTACATGTACTATCAATGTAAATGAGCTTGATAAATATTAAGAGATACAACAACTGGAAAATTGTTTCCAGATTTCCACAAGAATTACTTGGATATATGGTTTGATAATGATTATAAAACATGCGCTCTTTGCAAAACCTGCCTAATTCCAGAAAGATTTGAGAATGATTACGCAAACGGATTGTAGAAGGTAAAGCAGTTGTTACAATTATTTGACAAAGGCATGGTATTCCAATCATAAAATACAACCCAAATAGAGTATTGTATACTAGTACAAAGGGCAGGATACCTTTGTTTTACACATATTTTGCACTGAGCATCTCTAATACTAATACTGTATTGGTGGGCAAATTACAACACCTATAAATTACAACTAAACTTATTTGAGAATTTTCATTTGTGTAGAACTAAGTAAAGCATTTAGTTTCTTTTTTCTCCAATGCCTTTCTTATCATATTGCATATTTATTTCCATGGGCTGGACAAACTTTCATGGAAAATCCATCAAGATAACAACAAATTGATTTCTAGGTAGAGAGCAAGCAAACTGAGACAAAAAAAATGTCTCTCACATGTACCACATGCCTATAAGTCGTAATCTTAGATATCCATTTCTTATCTCTATCAAAATTTGATTAATAAAAATTCCAATAATATAAAATTCAAATATTATTTGAAGAATTTTATGGTATCAACTCAAATAGAAAGCATTGCTAAAAAAAAATGAATACACATTTGTCTAAGAAAATAGTAATGAGCTCAACATATTATTAAATTCCATTATCAAGGATATGGCACATGTAGAAAAATAGATTTTAGATAACACAAAGATAAAAACTACAAGGAAAGGTTTACACAAAGCACCTATAGACTTTGCTACATGATGTTACTAAAAAGGAGCTTACTAATTAGAGTGTGCATCTCAAAGTTTGTTTCTAAATTGACACACTCATTGGCATTGATCTATGGAATAGTTAAGAGAAATTCCTTGACTCAAAATTATATTCAATACCATAACAGATCCATTATATTAATTCTAGTATAGTTTGGGTTTCTCTTTGGCCTTAGCTTCTTTTCTACTAGCTTCCAGGGACATTGGGCCTTCTTTCATATTTTGGTAGATTTGGTTCACTAGAGGAATTATTGTAATTCAAAACATGAAAGGGTATCAAATTGGAGAAGATACAATATAAGAAGTATCGACTAAGGATGTGGATGTGTGTGGGCATCGGCCAAGATTGGCCAAGAGAGATAGAGGTATTATGTAGAGAGGATTGATTGTAGATTGTTAATTGCATATTTCAATAAATATTTTGTTGTAATTTTTATGTCAATTCAATTTGTGTGCAAAGAATCTATACATTTGTGCTAACTATTATTTAGTTTCTAAGTTAGGTAGAGGAATATTTATGTGCCCAGATCAAATGGTATAAGAGATTAGAAAGTACTATCTATAATTTATAAGATGGCATACTTTAGTACTTATAAAATCGTCTTATCGGTTAGAAAGTATCATGGTTTTAGAGTGTAACATGTCTACCCAATTAAGACTAAGGAGAGATAGATCTACAGCAGCAAGAGATCGATTTGCAGCAACAAGAGATTGATCTACATAACTTTTGTGCTTTGGATCGATCTATAGCAGAACGTCAGAGATCGATATGCAAATTTTTTGTGCTTCAGATCGATCTCTACCTTTCGTATCTAGTTCTTGATGAACGACAGGGTGGGGACTTAGGAGAAATATAACCCCCCAATTGCTATCTCCTAACTATAGTCCCTGAAAAAATTCAATACAGTAACTAGAGTATAAAATTCTATCAAGCCAAATAAAAGGGTCATTAAAATAGGCTCATAAAATTGATCACTTGTTTCTCTATATGATTGTCATTGAAATGTGGTGTTATATTGAAGAGTCGATATGTCAAACAATGGTATGCTTGGGATGGACACACTAACAAAATTTGTTTGGCTAGATGTACTAAAATATATGAGATCTTGTTCCTTCTGGATAGGGAGAGTAAAACTAGAGGTAACTTGTCACCCTTGGTAAGTAGAGACCGAAGATAATAATTAGGATTTGAATCAAGGACCATTTTAATTACTTGCATCCCTTTAGTGTATTGTAAAAATTCATATATGTCTTCCAATATAGTAACTTGATGAAGATCTTTTATTAGCACCTTTGAAGATGAAAACAAAATATTTTGAGATTCCTCTAGAGATAGTAAATGTGAAGGCATTCCACACTTAAATTCCTCTTGACTTACCTCCTAGTTTTTATTATGTTTTAATTGTGTGGTTGTCAAGTATAAATTTCAAGATTGCAAGTTTGAAGTTTGTTTCCAAGTGTCATTTCAATTCTAGTTTGTCCAAAAGTTTACTATTTTATAGGTGTGATGTCATGATTGTGTGCCTGATTTGGAAGTTTTCTAAAAAATAATGATATTGAACAAAAACACAACTAGATTGTACAAAAGTGTAGAAAAATAGTGCAAAAGCATCATTCAAGGTTACAAATGCATAAAATAATTGGACAAAGGAGAAATTATAGGTTACATATGTGCTCCTTCCCTTGAGACATTGAGCTTAAAATGCAATTAACAACCCTCTTAGATGTGCCATCAAATGTTAAAATTAAATTATCCATTGGAGAAGGAATTCACTTGACCCTATTCTCGATTTTGGACCACTAGTGTCTTAGTCACCAAGCTCAAGAGATTCGATCAATTATTGACAATATCATCTTAATGGCAGTTATAGACAAGAGTTATGGCCTTGACAAATGGGGGTGCCAAACAAATAATTTTCCAAGAAATATTTTCAGTTTTCCATTAGGTTTGTCCTTATTTGAATGCTCATTTCAACTTCCAGGGACACTAGTTAGTACTAGGTGTGACGATTCTTTGGTTCCACCAAGATCCCTAATATACTACTTTTAGTAAGTTTTTCTTTTTTTGAAAGCTATATAGTGGTTGAATTTGAATCATGTAACAAGAATAGAAGGCATTCATCTCTACTACAAAGTTTACCCATTTTGTAAACACACTCGATTAAAATAAAGATCATTTTGTTCAGCTATATTGTAATAATCAATTTTGTGTTTTATTTTGTTCAGCTATATTGTAATTATCAATTTCGTGTTTTATTTTGTTCAGCTATATTGATATTGAAGAACTAGCTACTAACTCCTCAAATTCCTTCAAGTTGGTGATCTAGGTGGCTTGAGGAAAACAAATATCATGCATGATGAACTGATTTGTGATGATGCTCCGAAGTAACCAAAATAAGCAATGAGCCCCATTGGAAAGGTCATTTGGAAATTGGACTCCCTTCAGAGCCTAGGTAAGTTGTGACATCCCTAAGTTTGATGGGAAAATTGATGTAGATGTTATTGATGATTATATTTCTAAATTGGAGATGTATTTCTTTGTAATTTCTTAAATTAGAGAAAATTAGTAGAGCCCTACTTAAATTAGAAGTCCAGTTCAACAATGTTGGATTGCTAGCTTGCTAGCCAAGGAGGAGTTGAAGGAACTCCACTTGATTTAGTGATGGAGGTGAATTTCAGTTTGGGTGGTTTTATGGAGGTGAATTTAAGTTTGGGTGAAATATTAGACCTAAAGAAGAATGTAAAGTTTCAATAGATACATGTGCTCAAACACCAAAAATAACTACACAATAGAAGCAGATGGAGCATATGCTCTCAAGGTATAAATGCATGTTGATTTTGTTGATGGGTGCACCTTTGCATTGTTGGGTAAAGATTTCAATTGATAATGTCCTTGACACACCACTACTAAATTGGCCACCATATAAATGACCATTTTTGGACAATGATGATTTCTAGCATAGTGTGCAGGCACCTAAAATATGACAGAGATTTATGTTATTGTTTAGGTCTGCATACAATGAAAGGCCTACATATTGTAAGGAGACAATCATCCATACTTATCACAAGCTTTTGTAGCTCATGTAGACTCAAGGTGAGTTGCAAAATGACCATCAAAGGTGCTCCATGTACCTACAATGGTGAACCATTTCTAACATAGTGTCATTTGAGAATTTTTCTATTTACCATAACAAGATGTTTTATAACATAGTGGGTAAGTACCTAAAATATATAACAAAGAGATATATGCTATCATTCAGGTTTGCATGCAATGAAAGGATTACATTTTGGGTAAGAAGATAGTCATGCATACTTATTACAAGCCTCTACAGTTCATGTAGACTTGAGGTGATTTTTAAAATTATCATCATCAAAGGTGCTCCATGTACCTACAACATTTTTTTTAATTGAACATTTGACACAAGAACGAGAGTATTGATAAGGTTGTTGAATGCTTGACTTATCTTTCATCTGCAGCTTTGATAACAACACTTGGTTCTTGCAAGCATGAAACATTAGAATGACCTTAACTTAACATTAGAGATCTTGAATTCTTTGACATATACCAAAAATTCACAGTTAGGTGGTAGGTTCTTGATCTTCACATAGAAAATGAGCTCCTATGCTACATGAGACACGTTTATATTCCCACTAAGGAACCACCAAAGATGATTTGGGACTTTAACTATAGTTGGGTGAAAAGATAGTGCTACTACTAAATTTACAAAATTATTCCTATTGTCTACAATAGGGTCATAGAAGTGTAGTTTCAAGTGACATATGCAAAACAAGAAATTGTAGATAAAGAGCAAAACAAATGACTAGGGCTAACCTCCCCCTCTTAGTTGTCTTGTTATAATTATTTTTTTTAATGAGATATTGTCTTGTTTGGACTTTGGGATGTGACTCTTTCCACTTACCTTTCTTTTTGTGAATATGCATAACACTATTTTGGAAATGATAATATAGATCCTTATCCATTAAAAAATAATTATAATGGTAAAGTTAATAGACCTTGTGTAGGGTCCTTAAAGCCTAGAGTAAGGAGTTTGAAGCATAGATACATTGATTTGGCCTTGTAGCCATCAATCCGTGTTAAACCAAGAGGAGATGTCTTGAGACTAACAATTTTGGAAGTGTGGCATTGTTGAGAGCCAACACTTAGGTGTGAACCCTATCTTCACAAATTATGATCAGTTGTCATGATACTTGACCCTATCTTATGGTATTTATGTATACTTTATGCTACGTGTATGCTGCATGCCTTAAGTGAATTCATGCATACACTTCATGCTTTACATGTATTTGTGCCTTATGTGTACACTCTATGTTTTGCATGAATGTTTCTTGCCCCAAGTATATTCATGTGCATACTCTATATGTATTTTTTATGTTTTATGTGCATACTTCATGCTTTAAGTGCATCTGTGTGCCTCATGTATATTTCTCTTAAATGCATGTTTTATGTATATATACCTGATAAATTGTGGATATTAATGTGTTTGTTGTGTCTTCAACATGATTTCCTTGTTGTATGATTTATACGTGAACTTTTTCATATATGCATTGTACCTTAGGGGGTATTTGTGTGTATTACTTCATGTCTTGTGTGGATGCTTCATGCTCCTGCCTTTCGTGTAACAATATGTATGTTTCATGACTTAAGAGAATTCATTCTATACATATATTCAAGTGTATGCTTTATGACTTCAATGGATTCATCTGCATGCCTCATGCTTTATGCATGCTTCCTGCTTTATGCGTTAAGTATATTCACGAGTATGCTTCATGATTTAAGTATTCATTGTATGCTTCATAATTCAAGTGTATTCAATTGTATACTTCATGCTTTAAGTGTTCATTGTATGCTTCATGCTTCAAGGTATTCATTTTTATTCCTTATAAGTCATGTGCATTCATTTGTATTCCTCATGTTTCAAGTGTATTCTTCATACTCCATGCACAACATGTGTGCTTAAGTGAATTCATGGACACTCTACGTGTTAAAATGAACATCCCATGCTTTATAAGATACATATATTCACATGTATGATATTTATTCAAATCATGCCTTAAATATATTCATGTATTTATATGTACTTCTTTATTGGTATGATCCAAGTTCTACGTTTGATTGATATCTTATGTGTATTCATGTGTCTTGCACACTATATGTGTCAAAGGTATATTTCATACTTTATGTAAATACTTCATCCTTTACGAGGTTGACTCATGTTGTTGTGCTTTCAACATGATTACTTCATGGATGTATGGTCCTCCCTAATGCATACTCATGTTGTTGTGCAGTTATTTGAGTTTGCATGGGTATGCTAGGTATCATGTCACCTTGAATTTTTCAAGATCAACTTGAATGGGAGAGTGGTTGATAATGTAAAGAAATTTGCATGGTGTCAAAATTTCATTTGTTGAGGCTTTTTTGCAACTTGTGTTGGCATAGCTCCCCAGCTCACTGAAAATATTGAATCATTTAATTGGACAACAACATGTATAGTTGAGTGTCTGCACTTTTGGAAGCTGAAGGGTCTTATTCAAATTTGTAATGCAATAAATTCTAATATTGGAGCTTGTGTAAAGTAATGTCTTATTCAATTTTGTAATCCAATCAACTCTGATTTTCAAATTTTACAGTAACATCGCATACAACTGCAATACTTCAGCATTAGATGAACTGTCAATTATAATACTATTGGCTGGAGTACTCCAGAATGGCTTGTAGTGAAATTATATTTTTTGAGTTTGTTTTTCGTTGTATTTCATTCTTAATTGGTTTGATTACTTGTTATATGTCTGCAGAATCTTGTGCTAACAAATTTGACTGATAAAGAGGGAGAAGTCAGCCCAGTGGAAAGTCAAAGAAATGAGTTTGAAATTGTTGGACTTGAGCAGCTCTTGAAAAATAAAACACTCTCGAGGTGGGCAATTATTTTTAATACAATCTTTATTGTTTTAAGTTTAGTTTATTCTAGTAGATCTTCATACGGTTCATTATTTTCTATCTTCCATTATCATGCTTATTTGTCATATTGTTTCTTTTCACTCATTGTTTTTTCTTCTTGCAACTTTTATCAATGTAGTTATAATGGAAAGGAGGTGAATCACTTTAATACAATCTCAGTGTCAATTGTATGTCTAAATAAGTTTAAATCTAAAATGAAAAATAAACATTCTATCTATGATACACTTCTCTTGTCTATGTTAACTTCATAGTGATTCACAGTGTTGCATTTCCATGGAAAGTAACATTGCACTATAGGATGGATTTCTGGATCCAACTACATAATAACTTTTTCCCAATGTTTTGAGATTCACTAATACACTCATCATTAGGTAAGAACTAAGAACTTATTGTCATTCATGTTACATGTGATTAGTTCTAAATTTCTAATCATTCTACAAGTGTTGTATTTTTTGCAAGTCTTACAAATGGTGTCTGAATGAATGGATATCAACCTTTTTCTTTGCTGCTAATACCTTTAAAATTCTCACGTGAGACTAAAACTGATTAAAATTTGGATGAAATCAACTTAGTCTCTTCAACTTCCACCTTCACCTTCTTCCAAGCTTTAATTCAACCTTTTTTCATGGTATTGGTAATGGTTTGGGAGTCACTTTCTCAAGCAATTTTTTTCCAATCCTTAATCACAATTTGGAGAACTTTGATCAAAACCAGCCATCAATTAGATTATTGGTTAAGTTTCTAGGTCTGCAGATATTTAAGATTGTTTGCCCATTTGAGTCCTGAAACTCCTCTCCTCTTGCAGCAAGCCAAGGATTAGTCTTAGCTAATTTATCAAAAAAAAAATTAATGCCTTAGGAGGGAGGTTGCTGAACTACTTTAGGCTTATCAAGTGTAACAAATGCTTGATCGTCATTGGAGGAGGCATACTGCATATATTAACAACTAGGATTTTTGTTATGTTCTATGGATATTTTTTATAATTTTATTGACAAGGAATTGATTTTGTAATATTCAGGGAGCAGTTCAATCACTTTATAGGTTTATTATAGTCACGAGTTGTAGATAATTCTCTGACATGGAAAATTATGATGTAAAAATGAGAGAAGACCTTAATGGTAGAAATGAACCAAATAGAGTGCAAGTTGCAGAGACTCAGAGATGGCAAGATAAGA
This sequence comes from Cryptomeria japonica, assembly GCF_030272615.1. NCBI lineage: Eukaryota > Viridiplantae > Streptophyta > Pinopsida > Cupressales > Cupressaceae > Cryptomeria > Cryptomeria japonica. The sequence goes on along the minus strand of NC_081412.1, from coordinate 126,439,632 downwards.
GGAAGAAGGCAAGGGAAGAGAAAGATAACCTTTCTTGTGGCAATGACTTGTTTTCTGATGCATTGTCTCCCTCTGTTACCAGAAATGTAAGTCGACACATTTTGTTTGTGTTGTCTATTGTATAGTTTAATGTGTATTTTATTTTCTTCCAACCCCCATTCAAGAATGATAAATCATTCTATTGACAGTACTTGTTTATTCATTTTTTGGTATATTAGCTATAATGGCACATGTTGCAGGTTTGTGATGATGCTTGTTCGACTCCAGAAGGTATAGAAAAAGATTTTATGGGTATGTAGTCTCACAGGGAACCAACATCCACTTCACATTTGCAACATAGACCTTTTGGAGATGAGAGTACACCATGTTGGTTATTTAGAGATGCATACACACCAGATAGACCCAATGCTTATCAACTTGTACCAAGAACAAGTACAGAAGGTGAGTTGTTTGGGAATGGGCAGGTTGAAGACATGTTGAAGACCCCATCCAATAGGCTTAATAGCCTCCAATACCTGAGGTCTCAAAACCAAGTTCAAGGTCTGAATCATACCCCACATGCTAAAAGGGAAGCAACAAGCACCATTGTAACTGGCATGCATATTCTTTTTGAAAATAAAAATAAATCATTGTTGGAATTCCGACATCAACCCAACTTTGTACTAATGGCTAAACCGTCAGACCAACATCATCCTTGTCGATGCATAGTTCCTAGTAGGCGTCAAAATTTTGACGCCAATTGAAGAAACATCTGACGAGGATGTTGTATGTCTGACACCACTTTATTATCGGACGCTCGTCATAGTCGTCGTTGATGCAAATTCATGGTAAGCATCAGAATTTCGACGTCCATTCGACGACATTCTTTGGTCGGATGTACAATCATGGTCATCATCGGAAGAGTTTAGGATGTCATCAGAATTCCGACATTAGATGGCACCATCAGAATGCCCAACGATGAGTTTTTGACGGCTTCATTTGTTGGCAGTCCGATTTAAAGTAGTCAAAATTCTGACGATAGGTCATCGTAAATCAGCCCCAAATGTACTACTGATGTTGTACATGAGTCCACAAGAGAAAGGGGAAGACAAGTGTATAACAAAGTTATTGGAGGAAGATGGTGAATGTTCTAGCCAGATGCTTGAAGAGTAGGACAAAAAAATTGTGTACATATCAAAGTGATGGAGTTCATTGCAGGCTATTTACAATTTGAAAGATAAATCTATTACCCAACTTATTTTTACTCACAAAATTGTATTCCTACTTGGCGTGTCTAATGTAGGAGCATCTGAATGAATTGGCAATCTACATCAACGAAAAATATTTTTAATTTTTTTCTCTATTTGGATATTTTCTTGTGTTTTGGGAATCTATTAGCATAAGGAACTCGGATATGCAATCAAATTTGCCAGTTTGAAGTTTTTGCCAATTGTCATTTTAAGGCTTCGTAGGGTAGTTTTTAGAATTTCTTTATGAAAAACCTGTAAGGACTCGAGTAAAATCCTTTTGGCAGGGACATTCTTAAAAGTTCTATGTGGAATATGGAAAAATAATCTTAGTCATATCTTTGATAGTTTGGGATATTTTAATGTTGAAATTTTGTTGAAAAACATCAATAGTTTATGAAAATTTTAATATTTCAAAATTTTGGAATGCTAGAGTGAAATCCTTTTGTAGGGGATCTTGGTAGGTCATCCAAAGAATACTCGCCAGTTTTTAGAAAAAAATGGAACACTTGGTTGCACATTCCTAAACACCAAATTTTTTAATTTTTGTATTTAAGTTCTAATTGTATTTAAGTGATTTCTTTTTTAGAAAAAGAGAGAGGGAGAAAATTGCAAAATTATGAAGGAATTTTCTTGCAAAGTTGAGAGGCCATGTGAAGGCCCATGTGTAATGTTTTGGATTAAGGCAAAAACGGGTTTTGAAGGGGCCTTGAAACCCTTTACATAGAAGATTCTAAAAGACTTAGAATCAAAGCATTAGAAGATCCAAAACAAAATAGGCTGCAAAAGATAGGATAATACATAGGGCAGCCAAAAAAACCAATGAATGCCCACACGGGCTAACAAAAGACTAACAAATAACCAGAACACAAACCCAAAAACACACAAAAGACAACACAATTACATGAGGCTCTTAAGGGTCTCAACGACCTCAGCCTCCAATAGGCTCATCTTGTCAGCATCCATCCTCACCTCTTTGTAATCCACACTCCGATTAGCAACTTTTTTCTTCATGTTGCCCCAGGTCTTCTTGAAAGGGCCTTGATCGTCCCAAGTCTTCTCATTATCATCACCAATATTGATTAAAACTTTCTCCTAATGCTTTTTGTCAAGATTATTCACCATGGCATTCATGGCCTCTACCATCTATTTGACAATCTTATGATTGTTGGTCATAATTGTCTTGAGAGTGTCTTGAAATTTCTAGTAGTTTTCTTCCACATGGGTGAGCCTGTCTTCAAATATTTTTTGCATTTGATCAATTCCCTCAACATCTCTATTGATGCAATCCACCACAGATTTCTTTTCATCTTTTGTCCATTGCTCGTTACCTTTCTGATTATCCTGAGTAGTGACCACATGAATAGCTTCCATCTTGCTGCTCAAGGCCCTTTGGTTGAGTCTAACCTCTTTAAGCTCATGAAAGAGCCACTTGAACATGCTGAAAGCATCAATGGTGTGCTCCTTGGTCATTCCCAAAATATTTTCATAGTCATCCCTCTTATCACTCAACTCCGCACTCTTCGTATGAAGGTCTTTGGTGGTACTTTGCAGAGGCGGGAAAGGGGGCGGTGAAGGGGGCTTCTCAAGGGTCTGTCTATTAGGCCTCATGCAAACCCTAATACCACCCGTGAAGCCCTCAAAATTAGCCTTATTACCACTAGACATAGGGGAATCCTTGCCAGCCAAGGTGGACAAAGAAGAAAGGCCCATGTGTAATGTTGCTTGTAAATATTGTGATGCAAATTTCTATACTCGCTATGTTGATTTGAATCAAATTAAAAATATATTTTGTTGTGTTGTAATCTATAATGTGTTGTGAATTTTGTGAGTTTATAGTCGGACGGATTACCTCTAGCGTCAATTGCTTATATCAATGGGATATTGAAGCAATCAAGATTGTTAAGGAGTTACAATAGTGTGTTATATTTCTTTTTTGTTGTCTTGCATTATGTTTCTTTTTTGCTTTCTTATTCTATGTTGATTTGTTCATGGTTGGCTATTGGTTGGATTCACTTATCATTTAAGTAGCTTTTTATTGTAGAAAGTTTTGGATCCCTTCAAAACCTATTTTACCTTTCATCTAAAACATATGAACAATCTAAACATCGATCATGTTGTTACCAAAGAAAAACTTTAAGATATTTCTCTTCCCTCAAACATTTAGGAGTTCTACTCTATTGATTTTGATGATTTATTTCCATTTAAAATCCACACTTTCTTTAAATCAAACAACAACTATTAATAAAATATGTATTTTGTCAAAAAATGTCAAATCAAACTGTTTGGGAAGACACTCCAATAACTATTGAGAAGGTCCATATGACTTGTTTTGATATATAAAATTCTTTCACTTTTAATAAGAAATGGACATTTTTTATAATTCAATATGTAAAAAAATAAAATTTTAAGATGTCAAAGTGTACAAAGATTTTTAGTATCAACATTGAAAAACACCATCTCTATTTATTAATAGAATGAAAAGAACACTTGATTTAAATCAAATGCAATTAATTAAGATTTGACATTCACTTTAAGAAACACAAATTTTCAGACAAGTAAAGTGAAGATTCATTCCACACAGCCTCTCTAAGCATTTTTAAAAGAATCTGGCTTAGTGGGTGTACAATATTCTGGTCTACTGGTGCAGACGCCATAACTTTACAATCCACTCACAAACACTGTTTAATTGATCTGATGTGGACATGGGCCTAAAAACAATTAGGAAAATTGGTTTCCTTGTTTCCTTTGCACGCGTATGATTTGATAATTAATTATTTATAATGGGGTGGTGATACAATTCAATTTCAGTATGAAGATGCCTCGTGTTGTCCACATTGAAGGGCTCATATTTCAGGAGCTGTCAAATTAGAGCAATGGATTAAAATTTTCTAGTCAGCCCACTACATCATGGAGTAGTACTGGGACAGAACTTTCCGTTGTTATTTGTACGGTTCCGTGGTATTGCCGTTCTATATATGTTTGGCAGATTGGATTTTAGGGTACAACATTTTGGTTCATGGCGTTAATAGATGAAATTTGGAGCTCATTGATTTATTGCTTTCTTTTACAGTGATGGTTGTTTTGAAATTGGGTTTAGGTATATGATCAGATGAACTATATTGTGGGTGATTTGTATTTTGAGAGATTTGCAGAGGTAGAGAGTTTTTTTTGATCTAGTAAGCTTGTCGTTTTTTGCAGGAGAAAGGTGATTAAAGATGGTCTGCAACTATGGTTGCAGGTTGCGTTGCTCACATGGCAGTCTAAAAGTTGGAGGTGATTATATATGGATTAAGGATATTAAGTTTTCATAATTCATGTGAACGAGTATTGAAAGCTTATGGATTTGATTGTGTATCTTTTTATATCGATGTTTTGAATAATATTCTATGATCTATCATTAAGATTGTAAAATAGAAAAGAAGAACATATGAAAACAAACAGAATTATATTCTTCATATTTTTAAAATTGGAGGTAAGTATCAGTGTCTTTGTGTGTGCATCCATGTCTTCCACTGCAAAGCTTAGATAAAGCTACACAAGATCAATTGGCAAGAGGTCAACGATTACCCAAATTGCTCAAACAATCTCAATCGGATCCTTTAACAGTGGAAGAACAAATAGTTATGAATGATTGTGGGGTGATTATTATGAGGATCACATGCATTAAAAACAGTAAGTTTTTAGGGTTCATGTTAATAAGTATTGAAAGTTTTTGGATTTGATTGCATGAATTTTTTTCAGACAACACTTTTGATCTTACTCTATTACCCATCATCAAGATAATGAACCAACGAATTTTATTTTTTTAAATTCTGTATAATAGATTGTTTTCAGCAAACAAGCTAATTTATATTCTTGATACTTTAAAAGTTGAGATAAGTATCTGTGTCTTTGTGTATTGCATCCATGTCTTCCACTGCAGAGCTTAGGATAATATAGGATTATGGGGTGATCCTTTTGATTGTCAATTTTGATTATGAACTGATCTTTTTGGTTGTAGCAGATGAGGTGTAAATATGGCATTAATTGTTGAATTTTTAATGTTTAAATAAATGAAAATACCTAAATATCATTGCCATCTCTGACTATCGTACTGAAAGCTTGTGAAAAATGTTATATCAAAAGATAACTAGTGCACTATATTTCCTTAAAGAAGTATAGCTGTTTAACCAAGCTGTACATGGTTTTATTATAACAAATCGAGTATCAAAAGTTTTTAGATTTGATTGTGTATCTTTTGTATCAGATCATACTTCAAATTGATCATCAAGATTACGAATTAAGGAAGAGAAGATTTATATTCTATATAGATTGTTTTGAAGAAACAAGATATTCTTTGAACTTTGAAAGTTAAGTATCTGTGTCTTTGTGTGTTGCATCCATATCTTCCACCGCAAAGCTTAGCAAAATATATGATTATGGGGTAATCATTTTGAGGGGCACTTGCAAGCTATTGCATGCAGATGAGCTATAAATATGGTATTGATTGTTGAACTGTTTAATGTTTTATGTACGTAGTTTATTTATAACAAATCTGGAAGCTCTGGCTGGATCTAATAAAGGTAAATAATTATTGATCTAAATCTTCACTTATTCTTGCAGGATGGGTTGGAAAATTCATCAAGGCTACGGCTATGGAAGATATGATGGGATTTGTTTGCCTAGAGATAAAAATTGCAGAAGGAATAGAGAACTATTTTGGCCACAGAGCTCAATTTCAAGGCCGTGGAAATTACAGAAGATGTTCCATTAAAATCCTACTTGGTGAAAAGTGACACAGTGAAAAATATCATATTACATGTAGTAGAGAGAGTCCCTCCCTAAAGACTTCTGTGATAGAAGAATGATTTTCTTCTCCGGTTAACAGTTTACTTGTTTTATTAATAAAAATCTTAAAAACATCATTTAGATGATGCTTGGAGCATCTTTATCTGCTTAATCCAATGTTTTCTACGTACGGTAAACTGTCCATCTTGTGTCCTTGACATCCTACACGGTTAGGTCAAATAAAATATGACAAGACATTTTTATAAATGTATTTCATATTATCTGTGATTTAAATCTGTTGTATATTAGAAATAATGTTTAAAAATGTTATTGAATGGCTGATACGTAGAGATATTTATTAGCATATTTATCTTTAGAGGAATATAGATAAAGTATGTCGAAAATATCATATTTGTTCATTATTCCACTTAAAAATTAATTATATTATAATTAATATTAAATTATTATTAAGATAATGATTATATTTGATATTATAACTAAAATTAAATTATTATTAAGATATGATTGTATTATTATGTTTTCGTATTATTATTATTTTTTATATTTTTATATTCCCACTAAACTGTTTACCAAAGTAAAAAAACTTTTAGTACCAAATTATTATTATTATATCTTTATTTTATATTCCTTCTTATGCTTATCCATAAGACAAAAAAAAGTGGCTTTTATGTAGGGATTTGGGACACCATCAATCCTCCATAATTAATAATATTAGATTGAGATAATTAAGAAGTTAATTAATTGAGGATGTAGACAGAATTGATTGATCACTTAAAGTCAAAGTGAGTGACACTTGAAAGGTGGAAGTGAAGACATAATTAGCATTAAATAATTAAATATTATTTAAATTAGTGGATAAGAGGAGAAAATAGATTAAATTAAATTAAAAAATAATAGTATAATGTTTTTTTTTCTTTCATACATTTAAGTGTCACTAACACATCAAATTAAATGCTTCTAGTTTTTATTGACAAACGTTTTTGCATCCGTATGTGAGTATAATACCCTTCAATGTAATAATGATTGAATTCAAATAGTTTAGTATTTCTCATATATCAATATATGAGAAATAATGGTAGTTGTATTGATCTGTATAAAATATGCATATCATTTGTGATACAAATCTTAATACCTATTTTTTATTATATATGTCCATTATCGTCATGTTTTTTATATTAAAAGCAGCCAAAACAAGGGGGCTGACCTAGATACAATCACATTAACAACAGACGAGCAACTGTTAGCAGAGAAATAGAATCACGGCCACCTAAAACTTTCCTCTATCAAAAACTTTAAAATTTTTACCCACATTAACAAACTTTAAATGAGTCATAGTAAACCATAAAATATACCATGTAGGGCTAAAGATAAACAAGTCCACGATTATCACAGTATAACCATAACTATAACCAGTAAGGCCACGAAGGTCATTCAAAAACTCAAAAAACCACCAAGTAGCTAACATCCCTACTTCCTTTTGCCATGACGCATCTTGGGTAGGAGCCTCCTAGCCCATTCCTTAGTGAGAAATTTGAAAGGGTCTTTGTAGTCATCTTCCTCTTTCTTTTTACCCTTTTCAGTATTTTCCTGCAAAAGACACAGAGTGGTCACAGAATTGTGCATGACATTCAGTGTGAATCTGGTGACCTTCTACAATTTCCTACACTTGTTCATTCAGTGTGTCCACTTTCTTCTCTAGATCCAGCAGCTTGCCATCCGCTTCCTCCTTGATACTGCTAGCTTCCTCAATAACCACCATTTTCTCTAACCTGAGGGTAGGGGAAGGGGAGTTGGCTTGAGACTTGGGATCGAAGGGTTTTTAGGGTTCTCAGAGACATGGGTAGAGCTATCAGAAAGGGGGCCCGAGGTAGAGTGAGATGAGACCGCATTATAAGAGGGATTAATCCCCATATCATGGGAAGAGGAGGGGTCCTTAAAGGATTTCTCTTTTTCTAGGGGCTTGCACGCTAGTCTCATAGAGGGATAGGGAGTGTTGGCTTCATCGGTGATCTCCACATCGGAGTCAATTTCTTGGATTCTAACTTTCTTGGATTTGAAGGGTTTTGAATCCTCTGAGTGGCAAGCATGCTTCTTGGATTTCTTACTAGAGGAGCTAGGCTCGAGAAAGAGAGTAGGGCATTTTTCAAAGTTTACAGCAGTCTTGGGTGGGGAATAGTTTTCCGGCACATTTTGAACCGAAATCATGCGGGGAGGGCAAAGGGCCAAATGGATGTTACACAGGCAAATGATAAGGCCTTGGTGGAGGATGGTATGATCCTTGTTTTTCTTCTTGGCCTCGACAACATCTCTCATGTTAGCAACTATAGAGTGCAATAAATAAAAAGGAATAGAAATAAAGTCCCTATTCCTAAGATGGTTAAGAAAATGGAGGTGGTAGTAATAGAAAACCCCATGCTACCCTTTAAGAGTGAAATACTTCATAATGATGTAGCACGCCTTGTCCCATGGCGACGGAAACTCCTCGCGATTGAATCCTCTAGCCCGCTTCATAGGGTTCTCACCTTTGCAGAAAAATTGGTTCAGACTAGTGGTGTCTGAGATACGACTCTTCTTTTTCCATTTTTGGCTTTCCATGGGAAGGATCGTCGCCTAAGCAATGACCTCCTCGTTAAATTAAAATAAAATTCCACCCATTGTGACCCTTTTTTCCTCGTCATGTTATATACAATTGTCAATACATATAAAATTATTCAATAATATTGCATATGCCATAAAAAAACATAGATAGATTACACACAATCACCATAATTTTGTAAAGACGTAAATCGTGCTAACTTCAATAATAGACGAAATACTCTTTATTCTTAAATAAACTCATAATTCCTTTACTAAGTCATTTCATTCCAGTTTTCCTTCCATAGCTTCATTTACTCATTCCATTTATATCGTAATAAACATGAAATTTCTATAAAAGATAAAGATTCTTCATTCAATAAATCAATATAAGTAGTATCTCAATCATACAATACTTAGGCATTTCAAGTTGTCGTAAGTTCAATACAAAATAATACAAAGTAAAGGGTGAGATGCATCCTTTGATCTGCAACCCAAGCTATTTCAATGCAATCTTTAGCATGATGATGAGAACAAGATTCAGGCACTTTTTCTGCCCAACCTTGAAGCTTACACTTCCCTGGAATTCTTAGTCAATCAAGAATACCCAAACCTACACAAATTTCTTAGCAAAAGAATTCAAAAGACCAGATGGAATCTGGTGTGTGGCTAGATGATACATGCATTTTCATTTTTCTAATTCCATTAAGAAACAAGCAAGATCAATCAAGGATGTGGTAGAGTGGATAAATAATTTAGAATTCCATCTATTTCAATGGTTATTCAATTGATTACTCGGCCGAGTATAATGCCATGCATAGCAAATAATATAGTTTGGAAAGAAGAAAACTCTCTATCTATAATCCACATTCGGCACCCATCCTGGAAATTAACTTTCCACAAACACAAGCCTATCTAGCTTTGTTCACATGAATCTAGAATAATTATATATAGAAGACAATCTTTCGCTTTTCAATTCTAGCTTCCTATTTCTCGCAAGATAAAAATACAATGCTAAAGAAGACAATCTTTCATTCAATAGAAATATAAAGAATCAATATTTTGTTACAGCCAATCCTATCTGACAAAAATAAGTTCTTTCATGGATAAACAAATATATATCTGAAAATAAAACAATCTTTCGCTTCTATCTTTCAAGAAATTAAAGACAAGAATTAAATATTAAGAAGGTGTAACACATGTATGTATCTTTACATAAATATTGAATAAAAATGAGTACACATTCTTTTATTCAATTATTAAAACATTTAATTAGCGTAATCATTAACTTGCATTCCATTTCTTATGGGTTAGAATTTTCCATGTTTATATCATCTAAGCTCTCCAACTTTTGAGTTGTTTTGGTTCGTCTACCTCTTTTCTCGAATACCATATTTAGTTTAACACTAATATGTGAGTTTTCATGATTTACGAACTCAACTAACTAATTTTACTAATATTCCATAACAACAATCTAACATGATGAAAATTCATAAAGTGCCTATCTATATGACTTTTCAAATGAGACACCTAATAATCATCTTTACTTTTCATGCAAGGACCAAATTTGAAAGTGTAAGTCTTTTCTTCACAAATTCAAAATAAGCTTCAATTTTTAGTTATTCGTTCTCCTAGTATTTCATCTTCTTTGTGATTCAAATTTCAAGTTTTGTATGCACAATCACTCTATCCTCTTACTCTATTTCTAGAGGATTTGGTGGTCTAATTTCTATGAATTTCACTTATGTTATTTAACAATCTTTGTGAATATATTTTCTTAATACATTTATTTATATAATATAATTTTATAAAGAATGTATTTTGATGTCATTCGACATAATTCTCATAATCAGAAATCTAAAAAAAACTATGACTCTAATTCTTTCATTTGATTATCGTCTAAGTCAAATCAAAATAGAACATCTTCTCTTTAGATCTCTACAACAAATTTTGTTAGAACAAAGCCTACCTCTAACTGATATTGTCACTGTATATTCTACTCGGTGTATTATTATCTTTTTTCTATTTCACCAAGTTCTCAAGAAGGTCATTTTTCCTCTAGCGTGTCTGCCACTCTTCCTTGTTTCGGTATTCGACTCTTTCCTCTGAAATTCGACACTAAATCTGAGATGATCATCATCGTTCTTTTACGATTTGGTCGTAAACACATCTAAATCTCCACTACTTTTCTCTTCTACATTCCATTCTCTAATCCTTTGTTGCATCTATGCCCATCCTTTCTCTTCCCATTCGATGGTCTATATATAGTGATCCAATCTACCTTCAAGTTCCTATATACGTGCTATCTCTCCTAGTGGTGGACTGATTCTAAGTGACACTAGTCATGGTTTAGTTGAAAAATAGCAGTCCTGATCGGGTTCGAACACCTATGTGTTCACCATGCAAAGTGATTTGTTATCTACTACGTGACACCAAACTGCACATGTCGTTGCAAACGGTTTCTAAGTTCTCATGATGCCAAGTTGACTTCCCTCTCTTAACTCATTGTTTTCTTTGAGTCTTCGTTAATACCGATCCTTTTGTAAGTAATTTCCAAGTCTTGTGGCTTTTACTTCATTCCAAGTAGACTATTATTGACTAACACATAACATGCAAAGTTAAATAAAACTAACTTCTTGCTACACATGTCATTCAGGGTATAGACATCGGTGGCTTTATGTGGGTTTGACTATGACTGGCATTAAAACCTTGCCACCATATCAGCTATGTGGCTTCCAAATATGTCGCATATAAATCAATCAACATAGTTTGCATTAAACTCAACATAATGTATTTTTCCTAATTGTATTGTCGATATACTTATCGATTTCTACATGCAAACAGTTAGTTACGTGAAATAGCCAACATTGAATACACTCATTATTATTTTATTAACTTGCGGTGAGATAAGTTGCACTCACCCGCCACCTTTAGTTTTTCAAATAATATTTGTTTATTTTTATTTTTTTAAAATTTAAATTTATATTTATACAAATATAAATAATGACTTTTCATTAAAACAATATTTATAATTTTAACAATATGTTTTTATATATCATAATTGCATATGTATATACTTGTATATGGTCAAATCATTATTAGAACTCATATACATATATAAATGCATGATTAATAAATATACACATACTAGTAAACTAATTAATAGATTGTTTCACCTATTCACACAGAAGAACATATAAACATAGGGTCACTATTCGTTTTTAATTCATTAACACATTACATCTCTTTTAACAATAAAACATAATATTTCACAATCACTCATGCTACTTGGATTTAATTCAATCACCACTAAAGTCATGCAACAAATGCTCATGTATAAATATTTAAATCAATCTTCTACTCATTCCAAATTCATCATTCCAATTTAAACAAACACTCAAATAAGGTCATTTAAATCATCCATCATTACAAGATGCAAATTATAAATCCTAATGTGGTGTGTGAGAGATTCCATCTATTCTAGCAAAATTCAGGAGCTAAGACAACTCTACTCGAACCATATTCTCGCCTTCATTCGCGTTCTTTTGTTCTTGCATTCACTTGCACTCAATTGCTCATTAGCAATGACGATCCCAATTTTACAATAAAAATTATTACTGATCATTCAATTGTATATAAATCATTTCATTATCAATTCCATTTTCATTTCATTTCAATTTCATTTGCGAAAAATAAACATTATTTTCCTAATTAAATAATTATGGAAAAATAGGGTTCGTGACAATTTTATAATTTCATGTCCCACCATTTAATGCCCTATACACTTGTATCCATATTTCCTAGTTCTAAATATCATAATTACTTCACCTTATAACTAAAATGTTTGACTTTCTATACAATGCCAATAGTTTTAATCCACCAACATTATCCTATCATATTGTTGAAGGTACACTATCAAGCTAGGGTTTAAGAACATAATAGAAGTGGCATAAAATTTACTAACTCAAAATGAAACTACATTCATATTTTTAAGTAGTGGTAGAATAGTTTAACCTTCAAAAGGATAAACTAAAGTTTTGTCATAATTAAATTGATTTATTCAAAAGATTAAAATATTAGCATCCCCTCTTATGGAAGAAGTTGTAGTCAAACCAAAGATTCATTCAAAATTTTCAACACTCTTTCATCTTCGAACTTTGGTAAGAATATGTGCAAGTAGATTTGTAGTGCGAATCTAATACTTGTTGTACACTATCATATTTCTTTTTAGTTGAATCAAATAAAACTTTGTGTTGATGTTCTTGGTTCAATCATGAAAGACTGAAATTTTGGTTACTTTGATTATAGATTGTTTATCAACAAAAATTAGAATTGATGAACCCCAATGTGTTTACAAATATTGATGAATATCTAGTTAAAGTTAAATATGTCACCTTGGTGTAATGGAGCCCATAGTTCCGAGATCCGAATTATATTGAACTATATATAGTATATGCATATCATTTGTAATACAAATATTTAAATACTTATTTCATATTATATATTTCCATTGTCATCATGTAATATACAAGAATCTAATAAATTCTTTAATAAGATTGCTTGTGCCAAAAAAAAAACATAGATACACTACACACAATCACCACAATTTTATAATTTCATGTACCACCATCCAATACCGCATACACTCATAATCATATTTCCCTAGTTCTAAATATCATGATTACTTTGCCTTATAACTAGAAAATTTGTCTTTCTATACAATTAATGCCAATAGTTTTAATCCACCAACATTATCATACTTTTATTGTTGAATGTATACTATCAAGCTAGGTTTAAGAACATAATAGAAGTGACATAAAATTTAATTCAAAATGAAAACTGCATTCTTATATATAGGTAGTGATAGAATAGTTTAAGTATCAAAATGATAAATTAAAGTTTTGTTTATAATTAAACTAGTTTATTTAGAAAATTAACATATTAGCTTCCCTCTAATCTGAAGGAGTTGTAGTCAAACCATACATTCATTGAAATTTATTAAGCCTCTTTCATCCAAGGACTTAGGTAAGAATATGTGTGGGTAGATTTGTAGTGTGAGGATAATGGAGTTGTACACTACCATCTTTCATGTGGGTTGAATTAAATGAAATGTTGTGTTAGTGTTCTCATTCAATCATGAAAAAATGTAATTTTGACCAATTTGATTATAGATTGATTATAAGAAAAAAAGTGTTGAAACCTAGTGTATTTGTAAATATTCAAAAAAAATTGAAACCATAATATCTTCATAAATTGCCATATATTTAACTTCTATAAATTATATAGTTGATATTGACTATTTCTTAAATTTCCAAAAAATGATTGTAGACCATAGATGAATGAGGAAACTTAGATGTAGATTTTCCATCTTCCATTTGATATAGATTTTGGACTCTATATAACATTGTTTTGATTCACTTGTAGAATTCAAATTTCCAATCAAACACACCTTTCATCTTTCATTCTTCACCAGATTTTATTACATTGCACCCTAAACTCCATGGAATGTATTGCACTTAAGAAGAGATCAAACTACTTAGATGGATTTTCTATCTTTTCCACTTTTTCCATTCACCATGCACAAAGACAATTCCTATTGATCAATAAGCACTACCTACCTAGGTAATCAATCACAAAAAATCTTGCTATCGATTCCTTGAATGCCAATGTTGTACTTGCAAAAGAGCTAGAAGTAATGGGTCTCAAATAAAATCTATGCAGGGGCATAGATCATGTTCACATTAGCATTCACCAGCTATGATAGTGCAGGCATTCACTCCTCCAATGTGGTAGATCCCACGCATTAGTTTTATAAACTTCTTCACACCTCATCAGTATTCACTCCTCAGTGAGATCTCAATCCATAGCAAGTACCTTTGTCCAATGCAGAAGGCCCATCCTTCAATGCGCAGGCACTCATGGGAATTCAAACACCAATCATCCTGAATTTCACACCCAGGAAGCTACTCTCATACCAAATAAAGAAGCAGAAAATTATTTGATAATTTGATAATTTGATAATTCATTGATTACATCTTAACATGGCTTTATAAAGCCATATAACTATTTAAATGAAGCAACCCTTTCTAGGGTCAATGTCCCAGACAGTTTCTTTGTGGTTGCTACCCACGATGGTAGCTTTAAGAAAAGGCTCGAGGTGGCCTATTGCTTGTGGCCTAAAGCATCTAGGTCCTAACGCCTATCATAAGCGTCACCCTCGACCCAATTGTCAATAATTATTAGAGATTAAGCCAAGTTTATAAAATCATTTCACTCAATCAACCCTAAAGGGGTTTACTAAGGTTTAACTAGCGGATGTAAATTCATTCAAAGATTATCTTATTAGATTATCGATCCAAGGGGGATTACCCGCCCCTTGGATTTTAACTTCCAAGTGTCCCTTATTACTCCCCAACGATTTATAGGGACGATGCCACAGACATCATTGATGAGGCTTTATTAGGCATTAAGTGCAGTAGTTCAACGCGACGGCTTTACCCGTAAGCGTGACCCAAAGGCACCATAGATACCGAACACTGCTAAGGTTTTGGTTTCAACTCCACTTATTTAGTTATCCAACTGGGAATGAACCATAAGTTCACGAAAGCTTGAAAATTTTTACTTAACAATTACGAAACAATTACATGGAAAATAAATTATTGCTTGACATTGAAAATAAGATATAATCGAAAGGAACATTTGACAAGAATGAAAAATAAATAAATCAACTACCTTGGAGTAACATTCTCGTGAAAATAACTATGATAAAATTCTAATTCTTGAACCAAATACAGGAAAATTCCAATTTCTTGAAAGCTAGGATACTTGTAGGAAATAGCTTACAAAATGATAAGCACTTAATGCATGAAAGATATTGAATTGCTTGCAAGAAGGTTACCAACCAATTTAGTGCCTACTTGCTTGAAGGGAAAAGATCTTGATAACCACATTACTCATGTTTTAAATATGAGGTTAGGAGAGTGACGGATTTCTTGCTAATTAACCAGTAAGAGTAAGGCTCATAATTGATACCAATCGATCTACCTTTAATCAACTATTATGAATATCAATTATTTTTAGTTAACCAATACGAACACGATTGTCAAATAATCCTAATCAATTCACTTTTATTTAACCAATGAAAATAATTCCAATCAATCCATTTTAATTAACCAATATACAAAAAGTTCCTAAATAATTATAATATTTGTCTAGTTGCTTTTGAGCCAATGCCAAAACCTTTGCAACATTATAAGGAGGTAACTAACTAACCCTCCCACTTGAAGAAATTTAACCCTTGGTTATTTAATAACTTTATCAATCTCAAATTCTTAGATGGAAGCTAAGGTTCGCTCCTAGATCTTCCTCAATTAAAATTTGTTGTTTAATCTTCTAAGTGATCATGGAAAGGGATTCTCAAAAGCCATATTAAGGCAAGAATCCAACAATAAGAAATCATAACTCATTCATCTTCGAAGCTAAGTTTCATTAGACATTTACAACGAAAGATGAAAACCTGATTTGAGGTTCGCAAACTAAGACAAGTCTCATGGTAGAATGATTTCAGATTTGGTAATATAAGTGATATAACAATACAGATTATACCATGCAAATTGTATGAAGCTTTATTATGAGGTTCACCCCTTCATTAAATGGAATTTCCCCCTTTTACTATTCTTATGCTTTCTTAAGGTTAGAAAATAAATTTGACCATTATTAGGTTTGACTATACTAAATACCTTGTTTATTTTGCATCTTGGAATCTAATAAAGAGCAATTCAATATTCTACCTACTACTACTAAGAGATTTATATTCAAAATGGGGATTATGGTAACTTGCATGATAATCATAAATATGTATTTGGTATGATGACAATAAATATGTAACTTGCATGGAAACAATAATTAATTGACTTGCATGATAGTGGTAAATATGTAACTTGCTCAATAATAATAATAATAATGTAACTTGCATGAAAGATTAACAATATTCATTTGAATCATTTGCTTGAAATAAACAATTGACTAAGGTGCCTAAGATTACTTAAAGAGGATGTCCCTTTAGACAATCTAAATCAATATAAATTAATAATGGAATAAAAATACCAATCCAAATAACCCAATTAAATCTAAAACTAATTAGACGAGTCTAAACTATAAAATTTAGCTACAACTCAATTTACGAATTTAGTTCCTTTGTTTTCGCAAGATTGAAGGATTCATTAATATTAATTCTTCTAATAATTGCCCCATTCATTTGATATGAAATTAATCCCCAAATTTATTCCCTTTTATAATCTAATTTTAATGGTGAAAGAAATACAACTTTTAGATTAATAAAAATTTTATTCATAAACTTTCAATAATAAACTACCCCTCATAGATCAAGTTTTATAATATAAATTTAAATTAATTCAATTAAAATTTCATATTAATAATCTTAATTTCCACTAATACAAGTAAAGTTTAAGAAAAAAAGGTTGATTGCAATTTAACTAGTACAAATCAAAATTTAATAATTTTTTAATGAAAAACAAACAAAAACAATTTTTATATTTATTTATATAAAGAGAAATATCTAGTGATCAAATCAATCTTTTTAATTGAATCTTTCAGAGAGGGTTTTTTTTAACAGAGAATAAAAATTTACAGAGGAGCTTTTTAATTGAATCTACCAGAGAGGGTTTTTTTACAGATAATAAAAATTTACACAGGAGCCTTTTTACACAGTATGCTATTTTTTTTTTAAGTAAAAGGGATAGAGTATCACAAGGATATAAGAACCATTTTCTAAGAGGATATATATATATATATATATATATATATATAATCTGAATTTGATTGCAACACAGGATGATTTCACAGAGGAAGGTTTCACAGAGGAATAATTTATATAGGGTATGTTGGAAATAAATTTTCACAAGGATAAGTTATTTCTCAGATAGAGGGTCTATTGAGATAAGGAGATAAGATATCACAGAGAGAAAAATTCTTCAGGAGAGCGATTTGTACATGTTTTTTTTTTTGGATTTAAAAGAAAATACATAAGAAATTTCTCAAGAGAATACTAGATATGAATTAATCATGCTGAAATATTGTGTCACATGGAAAAATATTCCAGAGAGAACCAAATTGAATTAATATGATTGGAATAAGGTTTCCAAAGAGGAATGATTTCTCACAACAAATGATAGTTTATACACTCATTAAAAATAAATAAACAAATATATCTAAGACATAGAAATCACAGAGAAGGACCTCTCAAAAAAATGTTTGTTCAATATGTTTTTATGTAATTTTTTTTTTGAAGAAAAGAAGAAAAACTACTCTCAAAGATAATCAAATACAGAGGTTTGAAATCAAGGGAGTAATAAGTTTGAAAGAAAATATTTTTCTCACAAATCTTTGTGTAAATTTTAAATTCAAGAAAAGCAAAAAGTAAAAATTTGTTTTTTTTCTTTTTCCCTTTTCTTTAAAATAGATTAATAAGATCTACATGTGTATTATTGGAAAAAGCTTTTTTTTTCAAATGCATCTCTCTATTTGATTTAATCTACCTAAATAATTAAGAAATTGTTTCTTGAAGAATATTATCATACAAATAAAAAAATCTAAGAGAGAATTAGTAGATATTTATATAAAATTTACACATGAACAAATGCAAAGAGGGGAACCTGATTGACGAAGCTCTTTGCTGCTGAATTGTCTCCAATCCCTCAGTTAGGATCTTCAGCACTTCTTGTAGCTTGATGAGAATTTCTTCAAGAACAATTTAACAATTCTATAACAAAGTATGACTACAAAATCCTACTACTATTCACAAGCACTTACAAAAATTTGAGAAAATACAAACCCATGAACTCCCCTTTTTCGAAAATCTAGAATTCAAATAAGTAGGAAAAGAGAGTCATTTCCCACTACAAAAGAATTAAATGTTTTTCAAATTCTTTCTCCCAAAATAATTCCATGCAAAATTAATTATTGACCAAGTGGGAGTTACATGCAAGAAATTTGAATTTGTAATTCTCTTCTAGAATATTCTCATTTCCTCCTACAACATGTGCTAAATTAAAATAAGAATTTTCTAAATTAATTTTATACAAAAATAATTGTTATCATTGGAGGGGTTACATTTGACCATGCATTCAAAACTCAAATTTGAATTTTCCTCCATTTTATCAAAAATGAATTTCGTAACTCCCTTGTCATAAAAAGGCCATGAATAGAATTATTCTTGTCATAGAATAATTTGTAACTCACTTGTCATATACTTGCTAAAAATAATATTTATTCCTTAATATTTCAAATTTAAAAATTTATTTTCTAGAATCTTCTTATTTCTCCTACACCATGTGCTCAATTAGAATATTGAGAAAATAAATTATTTCCAAGTAAATTATGACCTCACATGCGAGTCACCACCTATTACTCTTTTTTTATTTATTTAAAATTTTGATTTCTAACTCATAAAAGTAATAATAATAATAATAATAATAATAATAATAGTATTATTAGCAAGTTTTATCGAAGTCAAAAAGAGGGTTGTGACATGTTGTATGCTTGTCCTCCTTTTTGTATGTGTGTGATTGAGCAGACCTTAACTTGTGTGTAACGTGAGTGTCCACACCTTGTTTCACCCTTTTGATGTGGGTGCTTTGGAGTGATTATATGTGCTTTGTCTACTTATTAAGGTCTTGGTTTATGATTTCTCTTATTCTAAAAGAGAGTCGTATGTGCCTTCCTTATTGATTGTTGTACTATTTTGACTAATCCATTTGGGTTGGTTAGTGTTGTCTTGAATCTAAAAGTACGAAATGTGTGTGTTTAAGAGAATGATCTAGCTTAGTGTTGTCCACTTGAAGGACTAGTATGGTAAATATTGAATGCTTATTATGTAGAAAATTGAATGATTATCACCCTTCCTCCTCTCTCTTTCTAGAAATTAAAATAATTTTGATATGTGTAATTATCTCTTATTTGAGTTTTCTTTTGCGAGAGAAGGTTGTGACATCTTGAGCCTTGTGTGAACCCTATGACGCTTATGTGTTTTTAGATAATAAAAGGCTATGGGTTTGAAAGTTAATATTACTTATTGAGAGAAAATTGTATGTTTACATTAAAGAACTCTCCATGTGTATTGTAGGAGTAACATAATTAAATGTTATCTTAAGTAATGTGCATTAGTATGCATATAGTTGTTATGTGAAACCTACTTTGTTTGTAAAAGAAGTATCAAAAGGGAACATGTTATAGTAGCTTCGAGAGTGTGTTAATGTGTTCCACGAAAGATTGTTTTATGTGTTTCATTAAACCAGTTTGATTGAGGATCTAATTTAGAAATGCCCATTGATCTTGCTTTTGGGTATATGTAATTTCCTTACTATGTTTAGAAAGTGCGAATGAAAAGCTTGGTTGATGTGTATGCATTAATGTGTATTATTTAGTTGATAGCTTCTCGCATATCTTCATACCATTCCTTGAATTTTCAATGATAGGCTGCTAAGTATGATATGTTTTGTATTGAATTAAGGATAGTGAGTGTTCTCAAGAGGTCTTGCATTATCGATAAGATTACCTGTTTTGATCTCTGTTATTTGGAAAACTAGAACATTATGTTGCAACCATAATAATTAGAAATGTCATGTTAGGTTGTTTGGCATCCTTCTAAAATGGTAGCGAAATGAAAATCATACTTTTAAAATGATAGACTTATAGTGAGAGATTTTAGCTTGTAGTGTGATCTTGTTGATCTTGTGTCTTTGTAGGAAATAGTTTGATTATCAAACTCTCTTTCTCTTCTCTTTGCCTAAATCATAAGATTTTTAGAAATGCTACCAAGATTGCATTGATTTAAAAAGAATTTTTATAGCACATATGAAAATGTATGTTTTCTTTTGGGCCTCTTATGAAAAAAATGAAAGTCTTGACCTTTATAACGAAAATTGCATAGTTAGTAATGTGAATACGAATGCTTAGTGGAATTAGAGAAAGATATAGGAATGATGGTATTTCCTTATATAATGGTGAATTGTTAAGAATTTCAGTACTGGTATCTAGAGTAAACTTTATTCAGTTATTCATGCGGAAAGCATAGTTAAAACCTTTATTGAGTAAATGATAGCGTATTGAAAAGTACTCCCCATAAATGTGACTAAACCAGTAATGGTGCTATTCCTTGTGTATTGTAAGAAACCCGTGCTTGCTATGTGTTCCCATGGGATGGTGAAGTAATCAACCATGGAGGATATGTTTACTTATGAGTATGGGAAACCATATTGTTTATGTGATGTTGCTTATTTGTTTCCTTACTGAGTGTCAACCCATGAGTTGTTGATAAGTCAGTATGTGAAGGGGTAGTATTAGAAGTCACCATTCCTTGAATAGTATGGATCAGCGTACAAGTAATGTCGACGCGAAGCGACTTTAGCTTCTCTATTTTGAGGAAAAATATAGTTATATAATGAAACTGTATTATAGGTGTACTCAATACTTTCCCTTTTGATAAACCAATTTATAAGGTTCATGTGTGCCAGCCTATTCCTATCCTTTATTTGAGCATATTGATGACAATTCTTGAGCATAATGATGGTTTTTATTGGAGGATCTTTTGCCTTGTCTTCATGAAAGGTAACATGACCTGCCAATTGGCCAGCATTGGTAGACATGTGGGTGGACCTTAGCCTTGTATACCTCTGGCTTACGATGAGTATCCTCAGAGGTACGTCGCTATGTGGGGTGTGACCTACGCGTGCCCTTTTCCGTGAGGTACACTACCATGCGAGATACGTCCATTACATGTCTTTTCTGCTTGGAGTATTTCCATGTCGTGCGGAGACACGATGCGGGATGTAGCAAAAATTTCCATGCAGCCTACCAACTGGTTTAGGGTAGAGCCATGCCGTGTGACGACGTGATGCAGGGTGATGTCAAGGTGCACGCTGCCATGCCATGTGGATGTGTGACTAGGCCACACCACATGATGAGCTACTGCGATAGCTAGACGATTGTTTCTTCCTTCCTCATTCGTGGTTAGATGCTAGTCACATAGTGATGGTATGTGCACTTATGATATTTTTATTTATTTCCTTATGGGCCAACAATTTATTTTATTTTGACCTTGAAGGTTTAGCCACAATCTTGCGATCTTTTGCTTACTTGATTTGGTGTTCCAATTCCAGATTATTTTTTGTGCCTTACTGTTGGAATTGATGATGATTATCTTTATTCTTTTGTACTTTGATGTCTAAACTGGTTTATCCTTGTTGTTTTCATATGCTGGTCTTGTGTTGAAATGTGAATTCCTCTCCAAGAATGTAGGAGACAGTCTTGGTTGAGTGTATACGAGGAAGTAGATGTGGGGAACCTTGAGGATGGGGGTATTTGAGGCTGTGAGACAGCTAGGATCCACTACCTACCTATGTGTGGTGACTATCTCTTGGAGGCTAAACACCTTACGCAACAAGGGATGTTCACGAGGGTCTTGTATGGAAGGTAGCACCGCTATGGTGTGCCCTAGCACCATCAAACCATTGAGTGAGATGTTGGATATTTATGATCATGTTACTTGTTCTGAGACCAGGCATAGAGATGCTGATCATGCATGTTATCTTTGACCGAGCATTAGACATGCTCACATGTGGCCTTTTGTGTTGTGCATTCTAGTTATGTGGATGGTTATTACGTGAAATCATGGATTAAATGGTGTTAACTTGTTACTTTTTAATGGGACATAGTCATTGGAAAGGTTCTTATATGCCTGGGAAGTGTAAACAATTGAGTTATTTATGTTGCTCTTATTTATTGAAAGTTAACTTGGTTGTAGAGATTGATATTTGAATCTAGTTCTATGCGATAAAGTTTTGTAAAAAGATGTATCGGTAAAATAAATTGATCATGATGGCATGTTTTCTTGTCATGTTTGATAGATGAGTATGGTAATTGTTGTGTATCTCTTTTAATGCTTTAATTTGGTGTAATGAAAGGAAGAAAATTCTTGTATCTCTACTATGATTATTGATAATTCCCCAGAATGTTATAAGAAATGTAGGGATTTAGATGTATATTGTCAATAGATAATGACATTCATCGAGGATTTAGCAATAATATTTCAAATGTTTGTGAAAAGATTCATATGTACAAATTGATAATTGTTAATTGAGTTTCAGGGCTAATACATGTTGCATGATTTCTGCTTAGCCTTACGGCTTCCGGGAGTAAGTCGAAGCCTAGGGGGGGAGGATGTAGTACCCCTACCCTAGTCAGCTTTGTAAAACCGGTTTGACCTTGGTTGACTTTTTATGTGGCATTCTTGAATGGTTGATTTACCATGATGTAATGTTGTAGTTAGATATTATGATTATTGTGCGTACCTATTAATGTGCTTTCGCATTGATTCTTATGTAAGTTTAATTGTTTCCTTGATTCTTGTTATTGATCTCGAGCTAACACATTCATTATATATATATGCTTGTGTGACTCCTGGTTGCAGGAGATTACAGGTACAGTACTGCCTAGGTGCGAGGTTCATCTTCATCGGGATTCGCAGGGTTGGGTATACCTCTTTCGTCCTTAGAATTTGGATTAGGTGGTCATAAAACCCTCATCTTACCCTAGTCATGCTCATGTGAGCGTTGTCTGTGGTCTGTCAGTTCCCTTTTCATTTGGGTTTGTGGGTCGGGTATTTGGTTGGCTTTCTTGGGTTGTGTGCTTGGTGCATTAGTAATTAAGAAACTAAAGTAAATAGGTTTCTTTTATATAATTAATCATTTATTTTAAAAAATTGCTCTATTCATGTTTGTAGCAAGTTTAATTTAATGGTTAATTTAAATCTTGAATTTATTTAGTTCTATGCATTTTGAAAGGGAAGATTTAAATTTATTTGAAATAGAAATAATTTAATCCCTTTTGCTTTTTGGAATAGAAAGGTAAATTTTAATTATTTGAGAAAATCAATTTTTATTAGGAAAAATAAGTTTAATTTATATATATTTGATATAGTATGAAAGATTGATTTTGGGAATTTAATTTAATTACAATACCTTACCCTCATTAATATTGTGAAATATAAATGTTAGCTTTGTTAATATTGAGAAAATTAAAATTAAATGAGAGAGAAGCATTTTTAATTTTAATTAGAAAAGCAAGTGTAGATTATTTGAATAGTTGAAAAGAATGTTTTTTTCATTTTTATTTAAAAAGATGTTTTAAATTCAAAAGGGGGGATTAGGTCAAATATTCTTCCATTTTAACCTACGTTGGAAAATATTTTTGGGTTGGTTGATTTTTTTGGAAAGATATTTTTTGGATGAAGAAAATTGGGGATTTTGGAGGAGAAGAAGGACTTCCTGAGCTGGAGGATTGGGCTCTTCAGCAAATTTCATCCAGGATTGCATATGGAGGTAGGATTCTTAATTGTTTCCTTGTTGATAGAAAAATAAAAATAAAATGACTGGTTGGTTTTGAAAGAAATTTCTTGATTGAAATGGGGTTTGGGTTTGAAATCTATGCATTTTAGTTTAAAGTTTGGGAATTGGGTGGATTCATTGTTGGGGAAATGATCTCCATTATGCTTAAGATTTGCTTGTTTGGTTTAGTTATTCAGCAAAGTATGTGTTTTGGAAAACCAATACTATTCTGGAAAAATCTTCAAAATGGTGTTATTAGACATTCTGGAAAGTTTTACAGAGACTTTGAATAAATGGAAATTGGGGATTTTAGTTTATTTATGTTTATTTTTTGGGGGGTTTGTTGATTTTATTTTAAAATCAAACTTGCTTTTAAACAAAATCAAAATTTAATTACTTTTTAGTGTTGGGTGAATATTTTGGGGTTGGAGGGCAGGGAGTCGAGGGCTCAACCTGTGCCTCCCCCCTGCGCAATCCACAGCTCGCGGGGTCTGTGACCATGTTGGTGGCCGCAGAGCCCTACGTCCATAGGGTGGTCGCAAGGTTGTGCGACCCCGCGGTGGCCGCAGGCTTCCCCGCATCCACTGTGTGGACACCGAGGGACCTGCATCCACCGTGGCTAGGGCATGATCGCCCCACTCCCAAGGATGGGAGGTGGGCCCGCGGGTGCCCTCCCCCTTTTATTTTTACTATTTTTTTTTAGTTTTTAAATATATATATATATATATTAAATTTAAAGTTTTTATATATAATTTTTAATTAGAAATTAAATATTATTAATATAGAAGTTATTAATGAAGATTAATATTTATATATTAATTAATATTTACTTGTGTAATATTAAATTATTATTAATATATATTTTATTAATGGAGATTAGTATATGTATGTATGTATGTATGTATGTATGTATGTATGTATGTATGTATGTATATATATATATATCTATATATATATATATACATATATATATATGTATATATATATATAGATATATATATGTATGTATATATATATATATATACATACATATATATATGTGTGTGTGTGTATGTATATATATATACATACATATATATATATTAAATAATATTTAATTTAAAATTATGTACTATTAAATTATTAATTGTTTATATTTAATTACCGAGGGGATTTTAAATATATAATGATTAATATTTAATTTAGGTATCAGTCTTAATGAGGAAGTATCTTTTGGGGTTAGATAGAATAATATTTTTTATTGGAATTCTTTTTTGGAAATAAAATATGTTTATTATATGGTGATTTTTAAATAATACATTATTCAAGAATATATTGTTTTTCGATTTGAATGATATAGGTCATCTGGTAACCTTAGAAATGGAATACTAAAATATATAAGTGATTGAAAAATGAAATATTCATCATTGGATATTCTGAAAACTTAAATGATATGCTATTAGAATTATCAAAAATTTAATAATGCATCGATTGGAAAATTGGTAAGTTAATGATATCTTCATTTAGTAAAATAAATGGTTTAGTTATATTCTTCCTCAGTATTGTGAAATAGACAAATGCTAATATTGCAAGTTTAATTTTTGTATTCGCTTTTGTTTAAGTAATGGCAAGGCCTTGATACGTTTGTTTAGACCCTATCATTTGTTTGATTTGGGGTACTTGTTTATGTCTTCGGTCTCTAGTTTGGTTGTTGCCTTGTGATGGTGTGATAACTAGTCTTGTCCTTTATGAGGGTGTCGAGTGTTGATTAGTGGTTGACCATAGTTGGTTAGGTCTCTAGTTAGAGTACCGTGAGGCAATGGACCTTTGCATTTGCTTTTAATATGTTCAGTTGGATCCGTTTCTATGTAGGGATCATTTATGTATTTATTGACCGATGTGGTCGTCTATATATTGACTATGTTCACCTTGATGGCAGGATTGTAAAAGATGTGAACCTTATGTATCCTTAACTTATTTAAATGATCAAAGGGGTCTTGCAGTTGAGTAGACCCAGAGATGTAGCCCTTTAGGGGTGAACTCGGATATCAATTTGGTGTTATGTGATGCTTTTGTTCTTATGTTTCATTTTTTTAGTGTTAGCATGTATGGATGGCATTTTGATAGAATGTATAAGTGGATTAGATGAGATTTATCGTAATGCATGTATGTAGTCATCTCTTAAATGCAACAATTGGATCATGGAGGAATGTATTATGTTAATGTTAATGAAAATAAGTATGCTTGAAAGGATCTCACTAGTTATGATGAAATTTAAAGTGTGTTTTGGAACAAGGTGCATGGCATCTATTTAATGTAAAATTGAACGTAATGAATGGTTAAAAAATATTGGATGAACTCATCATGTTCCCTAAATTGTAATTCTAATGGATGAACTTTATTTTGTTATTTACATTTTAACCTTAATAAATGAACTTCGTCTTATTAGCTATATTTTAACTATAATGGATGAACTCATTTGGTTATTTACATTTTAACCTTAATAAATGAACTTCATCTTATTAGCTATATTTTAACTATAATGGATGAACTCATTTGGTTATTTACATTCTAACCTTAATAAATGAACTTCATCTTATTAGCTATATTTTAACTATAATGGATGAACTCATTTGGTTATTTACATTTTAACCTTAATAAATGAACTTCATCATATTAGCTATATTTTCACTAAATTGGATGAACTCATCAAGATATCTATATTTTAACCTTAATGGATGAATTCATATGTTATCTATGTTTTAACTTCAATGGGCAAATTTCCTCATGTTAGACTCATCTTCAACCATAATGGATGAGCGCATC
The DNA here is from genome assembly GCF_030272615.1 of Cryptomeria japonica. NCBI lineage: Eukaryota > Viridiplantae > Streptophyta > Pinopsida > Cupressales > Cupressaceae > Cryptomeria > Cryptomeria japonica. The sequence continues at coordinate 126,412,832 of NC_081412.1, read as the reverse complement.
CTATTATCTACAATTTTAAATTACTGAACAAATTATATACTTGTTTAAAGTAATAACATGAAATTAAGTTAACCTGCTTTTCTAGGTCAGATGTCGTGAGTTGAGTTAGATGTTAAGTTACGTAATCACGTTGGGAAACTCCTTAGGTTTTGTTTAGTCTTCTGCTGTGTTATCTAATCTTTTGATAACTCATTAAATCACTATGTTTTGCCTTATATATTTTTAAAAAAATATTTGCACTCCATTTGAGTGTTTTTAGCTTTATCCCTTCGAGGTTTCCTGGCGGGGCATTACATTTTTGCACATATGTTATATGTATGTTGGCGCTTTTGTTTGATTTAGTGCATTCATAAAATGTTATCGCACTTTTGTATATTATTTTTCATGCATTTGTTGATTTAGCACAAATGTATAACCTTTTAAAGCATATGAATGTTTATTTAGCACATTTTCCTATTTTAGTGCTTATATTAAATGATTTGGCGCATTCATATTGTGCTTTAGTACATTTGAGATCTATAGCGCAAATGGTAATTTTGATAGTGCTTTTGTTGTTGTAAAGTCAAAAATTGATGTAGGTACATGATTTTTTGAATAGAACATGATAAGTTAATGCCATGATCGGTGGTTTTCAACTGATAGGAGCTCATTGAGACCAATCTAGTCTCTAAAGAGCTTATAGGATAAAAAATTGTGTGCCAATGATGATAGTTCTAAGATAAATGCAACCATAATTGGTGATTGACTTAGACAATATTGTTTGATTATTCAGGATGTTTTAGATGTACTACAGTGTCAATAGAAATTTCCTGCTATGAGACACTTGATTCCTGATTTAGATGCTACAACGATTAGGCATATAGATGCACGTGGTTTGAAAGACCTCCTGTATATGCCTGAGATTAGGACAAATAGGGGATTATTGACAGCACTCATAGAGAGGTGGCATAGTGACCACAAATCGATTCACCTTCCTACTAACATGATTAGTGTGACCTTGGAGGATGTGTATAGGATTCTTCACATCTCGATTACTAGCAAGCTCATACAGTATGATCACCACAAGATGGGTGGGACTGCAGCATTACAAAGAGTTTTTTAGGATGATATGATTGATAGCTCAGAGGTTCAGTGGGAGGATGTGTTGATGTATTACGAGCCCCTACCATCACTATTAGCTGGATTTATTCGAGGTTTCATTTGTCCTAATAGGAGATCATGGGGGATTTCAGTTGGATGGGGGCACATTTTGGAGGAT